>NC_056749.1:212764336-212789336 GCF_019279795.1 Protopterus annectens | reverse complement strand
ACAGCTAACTCCCAAGCTATCATTGCTAAATGGCCCAGAGGGTATGACCTGGTGCCTACCTGTTTAAGTCCCACATCATCATTGTGTTGTCGGTCATGATCTATAAGAGCCCTGGATCCCAGTGATGGTGCAGAAACTTTATGGAGAGGATCACTGTTAACATTTCTTTGATACTGATGTGCTTCCAACTCTCTGAACTGTCCACAGACCCTGAACTTTTTACCCTACTTGAAACTTCTCTCCAAGCAAAATGTGAAGAACTTGTCACTACAGATTGTGTTGGGGTGAGTGCAGAAGAGGGAAAACCTGGAATGTGAGCTATCTGATCCCATCACCAGTGTGGTTCGGTCTTGATAAAGCCCAAGACTGGAATTTGAAACTCAAAGTTAAGAATGTGTTTTCCCTTGAGACAGGTAGCAGAAAGAAATGGCCTTAGAGATCCAGGTGGAAACAGTCTGCTTAAAGACAGGTTTATCCAGTGCCATGGGGTGAAAAGAAAAATGATTGCTCATACTTCCTAATGGATTTGGTCTTATCCAAGTAAAATCTGAGTTGTCTATGTACATCCAAGAGATAGAGCACCCTTTCACTTGAGTTTTGAAGGGAAGGGGAAAATGTAGATAAATGAACAGATTGGTTAAGGGACAAGTCATTAACCACTTTAGAGGCATGAAGAAACACCATATCCCTGTGGAAAATTTAGAAAGGGTTGTGAAGCCATAACAGGAGAGTTTCTGAACTTCAAGCTAGCAGAAGTGATGGCTAGCAGTAAAACAGTTTCCCCATGATCAAAATTTTAAAGAAGCAGAAGCTGCAGGTTCAAAGGATGTCAGAGTCAGTTTTTCCAAAAAAAAAAATCATATCCAGGGTGGAAGAACAGGTTTCCTGGGAGGTATTATGTGCAGGATGCCTTTTAAGAAAAGCTCAACTTCTAGCCTAGAAGCTAAAGGGGAGATAAAGGCAGATATGCAGAAATGGCTGATAGGTGGGCTTTAACTGAAGAATAAGCCAATCCAGCCTTGAGCACCTCACACAAATAAGGACTAGGGGAATATCCACTGAAAATGGATCTAGTCGCTTAAGAAACCAGATGGAGAACCTCTTCCATTTGGATAAATAGGATCTCCTGATATTGGGTTTCCTGCTTCTTGCAGGACTAGAAGCATGTCCTCAGAGAAAAGGTGTCAAAGGAATCAGAAGCCTGTCACCCACAGTGTCAAATTCAGTGTTAAATGTGAGTGAAAGAGATCTCTTGCACGAGAAGATCCACCCTGTGAGGTAACTTGTGATGATTGCCCTTGGCTAACAGCAGAAGAGGGAACCAATGCTGTCTTGGCCAAAATGGGGGTCTCTAGCAAGATATTTGGGTTGTCTTGCTGTATCTCCAGCAGGACTTTGAGTAAGTGGGAAAGGGGGAATGCACAGAGAAATATTTCCTTCCATGAGAAAGGGCATCCACCTTCCATACCAGAGGGTGTGGGACTGGCACAAAATTTTGGAATTGTGTGTTCAAAGGGAAGGCAAAGAGATCTATTTGAGGTGCACCCGACCGGTGCAGAATGCCCAGACTTTTTCTTCCCCTTTTGTTCCATTGCTATAATTGAGGTTTTTTTTCTAAAGGACTAAACTCTGTCAGCATCAACTCCCACGTACAGTTTATACATAATCGGAAGGCAAGTTATTGGTCTATAATTTTTACGGTAGCTTGCAGGTTCACTCAAGTATGAGCATTGTTTTTCCTGTTAGCCAGGTTTGTTTCTGTCTGGGTGCACATATAAATAGTTCTTACTCATGGCTAAATCTTCGTGCAAAGACGTTAATACTTTTAGCCAAAAGATAGGTACTGCATCTTGGACTGGGGTTTTCCAATTAGAGGCTTTTCTTAACTTTATTTCAATCTCTTTGGGTGTTACTTCATCCCATTTCATATCCTGTACCTTTAAACTTAATTCTTTCTTTAACTCTCTGTCCATTTAGCATCTTTATTATGTTCCAAAGGAATTTCATAGATATTTCTCCAAAATGTATCTATGTCTTTTTTTTTGGCGGTCTTTCAATTCTTTTTACCTTATTTCCTAATTCTCTATAAAACTTTTTTGGGTCATCAATATATTGCTTATTTTGCACTTTTCCTTTACATTTAGGTTCATAGGTAGGTACTAGGCTATTGGCCCTAGGGCCTATATAAGCCTAGCCAAAAAATGTACCCTGACTTTCGCCACCCAAGAAAATTATTTTCCTGTGCCCCTGTCGAGCAGAGCCACAGAAGTGATCCCTGGGGTGAATTTCCCATTTCCCATCCAATCCAGGATTTTTCTTGAAGAGTGCTAATGAGGAGCTCTATTTGACATAGATAGGCAGTCTGTTCCAGAGTATGGGAAGTCTCCGGGACAGGAATCTATCCCTCCAGCATGTTCTGTTTATTGTGGTGACAAGGTTTAGGTCCCTAGAGCGTGTAGCTCGGATGGATTGGGATTTCTTTAAGTGGAGCATGTCCAACAGCTCTGGGTTTGACATAGCTGTGTGTGTTAGGCAGAGATCGCCCCTGAGTAGGCGATCTGCGATGGAGTAAAGCTGTAGTTTTTTGAGACGGTCTGCGTAGGGCATCTGTTTGAGGCCAGTAATCCTCTTTGTGAGGTATTTCTGTGGTCTTTCCAGTTGTTGTAGATGTCTTGTGAGGTACATACCAAAAGGGACATTGTATTCTATAATGGGTCTAATGAGTGATGAGTAGAGAGGAACAATGATCTCTTTTTCTGGATGAGAATCCTTTTGTGATGACAGGAGCCACATAGAAGGATTTCCTGACCACTGTGGCGATGTGATTATCAAAGGAGAGACTACTGTCCACCTGTGTCCCAAGGTCTCATCACATTTTCGGCATTAAGTAGACTACCAGCTATGTGGTAGTTCATGGGTACAGAGTTTTTACCAAAGGGGATGACAATACACTTTTTGGCATTGAGCTTCAGGCCATGGCTTTGACACCAAGTATCTGTCTCAGTGAGGACCTTTTGTAGTTTGTCCACATCGTTAGGAGTTTCGATTATGGCTCCTAGTTTGCAGTCATCTGCAAACTTTGTTAGCCAAAGACCTTCTGTGTTAGCCTGCACTTCAGAGAAGTAGATACCAAACAGGAGAGGACCCAGGACTGAACCCTGTGGTACTCCACTTGTCACTGGACTGAAGTCGGATTTGGATTCCGCTACTTTCACAGTGTGGGTTCTGTCCATGAGCCAGTTGGCAACCCATCTTGTGACATAAGGATTTATACCTAGTTTAGTGAGCTCATCTATAATTCCAGAATGGAGGATGGTGCCGAAAGCCTTGGCGAGATCTAGATAAACTGTGTGAACCACTTTACCCTAATCTATAGCTTTGGTGAGGTTTAGGAGACATGATCTGCCTTTTACAAATCCAAACTGGGTAGGGTCCAGAGTTTGGAGAGTACCAATGTCTTTGTTTATGAGTTCCATGGTGATGATACGTTCCATGGCCTTGCAGACCAGGCTCGTCAAGCTAATGGGACGGTAGTTCCCAGGGTCCGTCTTGGCTCCACCTTTGTGGAGTGGGATAACCATCGCGATGCGCCATTCAGTGGGTACAAAGCCTGAGATGAGGCTATGATTGAACATGGTACTTAGGTAGGGTGCCAGTTCATTCTGTAGTTTGTGTAGAACGCAGCCTGGGATATTGTCAGGTCCCATGGATGCTGTGTTCTTGGCTTTGGAGAGTGTGTTTTTTACCTGTGCAGCCGTGATTATAGGAACTCTGCATTCTTCCAGTATAGAGATGGGCCCGCTAGGGGGTGAGAGGGGGGTAAAGTTAGCACTGAACCTATCTGCTAGGATGTTGGCAATATCAGTTGGTTCTGTATATTTAGCGCCATTGTGCTGTAACTCAGAGCAGATCTGAGTGCTCCCATTGAGATTCTTGACATAGCTATAGAATGCTTTGTGGTTGTCTTTAGAGTCAGTGGCAATTTTGTTTATGTAACTAGCTTTGGAGGATTTTATGAGGGATCTCAGCTTCTTACTGAGGTTGACCAGGGAGTTCCTCCAGTCATGGGATTTTACTCTTTTTTGCAACAGTTTCTTTCTTCTGTTATAGAGTTTGTTTATGGCAGAGGACCACCAGATTGGATTCCTTTTTTTGGAGGATAACATCTTGGTTCTATTAGGGATAGCATGATCCATGCACTCGTGTAAGTGCTTATAAAGTGCATTTGTGTAGGAATCAGCAGTCATACCTCTATTGTCCATCTTCATATCTTCTAAGTTTTGCTGCCTGTGCTGAAAGTTTTAGTTTGTTATCTGCGATTGTGCATGATGGATCCTGGTGTGTTCTAATACTGCACATTGCTTTTATCACATCCATCTTTCTTAGCATTTTTGTTGATCTGTTCCCTCTTCTATAGTCGTGTTCTTGTTCACTCTTTTATAGTCTAACAGTGACACTTCTTAACTGCTTTATAGTTTTCTCTATTCATTTCCATGATGGTATTCGATTTCTCCCCTTCCTTTCCCTCACTACTCTGTGTACTTGTGGTAGAACTTTACCAGTTATTAATTTAGCAGCACAGTAATGTATCCCGTTTATTTCTGTTATATCGCATGGATCTCTATGAAAAGTCCTAATTACTGTGTTCATTTGTTTTATCACATTTCGGACTGCGTTTTATTAACCTTCTGCAGTCTATTTCTTTCATTGATCTTGCTATGGGATGACATGACTGACAGACCTCTCCACAAAGGGGGAGCGACTACAGGCCCTGGGAATTATCGCCCCATTAGCCTGACAAGTCTGATATGCAAGGCTATAGAGCGCATCACCATGGACCTAATTAACAAGGATATAGGGAATCCCCAAACTCTGGAGCCTATACAATTTGGTTTTGTGAAGGGTAGATTATGCCTGCTCAACCTGGTTGACTTCTTTAAGTCAGTCACCAGAGCTGTGGATGAGGGCAAGCCTGTTCATACAGCCTACCTCGATCTGGCCAAGGCCTTTGACACCATTCCCCACTCAGGAATTATTGATAGACTCACCAAACTAGGCATCAACCCTTATATTACTAGGTGGGTTGCAAATTGGCTCACAGATACAACCCACAGTGTGAAAGTAGCAGACTCCAAGTCAAACTCCAAACACCTACACAGCGACAAATATATCACAAAAACACAAGTCCAAGCACTTTACCAGTATTCCTTTCTTTTCTTTAATTGCAAAACGATCTGGTACCTCAGCCTTTCGCCTTCAAGGATCACAAAAGGTGTATGCATCAAGCACATTTATACACACATCAAAAGGCAACTGACACAAACAACTAAATCAATTAGTTCAATTATTCAATTATATATTACAGACATTTAATCCAAATTCACCATATTTAATTCAAACATTCAAACCTCTTGTTAGGACTGATAATTCATTTCAGAACAAAAGTAATCGAGGAAGAAACTGTCGCAAGGGCAGAAATCGTTTCAAATAATTTAACAGTGAGTGAACCTGATGTACGGATTTATACAATATTCCTTTTAATGAAATGAATAGGTTATGTATATAATATTCTTTCTAATCAAATGAATAGATAAATCACATGAGGGAAATAAATATTAGTATTTAGATATATAAAATGCTCGAATTAAATATGGTGAATTTGGATTAAATGTCTGTAATATATAATTGAATAATTGAACTAATTGATTTAGTTGTTTGTGTCAATTGCCTTTTGATGTGTGTATAAATTTGCTTGATGCATACACCTTTTGTGATCCTTGAAGGGGAAAGGCCGAGGTACCAGATCGTTTTGCAATTAAAGAAAAAAAAGGAATACTGGTAAAGTGCTTGGACTTGTGTTTTTCCAAGTCAAACTGCTGACCTGTCACTTGTGGAGTCCCACAAGGATCGGGTCCTGGGTCCTCTCCTGTTTGGCATCTACTTCTCAGAAGTCCAGGCTAACACGGAGGGACTCAGGCTGACCAAGATCACAGACAATTGCAAGCTGGGAGCCATTAACTCCCCAAGTGATGTAGACATCCTACAGAAAGGCCTCACTGAGACCAACGACTGGCGTCGAAACCATGGCCTTAAGCTTAATGCCAAAAAATGCATCATTCCCTTTGGGAAATACTCATTTCCCACTAATTACCACATTGATGGTAGCCCAATGAACACTGAAGGTGTTATAAGACATCTGGGGACACAGGCTGACAGCAACCTCTCCTTCGACCACCACATTACCATTGTTGTCAGAAAGTCCTTCTACATGGCACATCTCATTACCAAGGGTTTTGAATCCAGGAAGAAAGAGGTAATCATCTCTCTCTACTCTTCCCTCATTAGACCAAATAGAGTATAATGTCCCATTTGGCATGTACCTCAGTAAACAACTGCAACAGCTGGAAAGGCCGCATAAGTACCTCACAAAGAGAATCCTAGGCCTTAGACACATGCCATACATGGACAGACTCAAAAAAACTCCAGCTTTTCGCAGTCTCATATAGTCTATTAAGAGGCGATCTCTGCTTGATTTACAAAGCCAGGTCTGACCCAGCCCAGTTAGAAATGTTAAACCTAAAGAAATCCCAATCCCTCCGCACCACATTTTCCACGAATCTCAACTTCATTACCACAATCAACAGAACATGCTGGAGGGACAGGTTCATAACCCAGAGAATGTCCATGCTCGGGAATAAACTTCCCATATATGTCAAGCAGAGCACCTCACTGGCCCTTTTCAAGAGAAATATTGATGAGTGGATGGGAAATAGAAAGTTCACCCCGGGGATCACTCCAGTGGCTCTGCTTGATAAAGGCACTGGGAACCAACGGCGGCATGATGCCGGGGCACTTCTATAGGCTAGGCTTGTAAAGGCTCCAGGGCCGTTGGCCTAATACTCGCCTATGAACCTATATCTAGGTCTATTAAATCAACTCTTCTCTTAGCTCATTTTCTTCCAAACTGAGGGCACATCCCTTGTTTTCCATTTCCTGCAGGCATTATATAGGAGGTTCTATAGCTTCTTCCTATGGTACAATCTCTTCAATTTCATCCTGTGCCATCCATTGCTCTGTCATATGAGAACTCACTGGCCTATCACTCCTCAACATGGACTCCAGTTTCCTGTTCCTTCCCTTGCTATCTAGCTTCAAGTGAACATTTATACTTGTTTCCTGTGGAAGGCTCCAAATTGTTTTCATATGGCGCCTGACCAATTGCTTCCTGTTCCACTAGCTTCCCCTTAATTTGGATATCTATTGCTCTATCCTGTTGTGATGCTGTTAGATTTTCTACATTGAATCCTTCACTTCGCAGGTACTCCATAACCTCAGTTTCTATTTCTTTTACTTCTCCATTACTCATCTCCTTTTCTTTTTTTTTTGTATTGTAAAACTTTTCCATGTCCGGATTCCTTTGCCTGTATTTCTCTTCAAAATATCTTTGGTGCAGCTCTTTTTATATTGGTTAGTTTTGCTTTCTCCTTTGCATAAATATTACACCATGTTAAATCTCTTTTTCTTTCCCATATCCATATTTCTTCAGATGTTTCCTGATCTTCCTGCTTCTCCTTACTGTGATGTAACCTGTGTTAGACCTTCTACACCAAATCCTTCACTTCGCAGGCACTCCATAACTTCAACTTCTATTTTTTTAACTTCTACTTTACTAATCTTCTCCTCTACATTCCATTTTTGATTTTTTTTTTTTATTGTAAAATTTTCCATATTCGGATGCCTTTGCCTGTATTTCTCTTTGCATATCTTTGAGGCTGCCGTCTTTATATTAATTTGGCTTTCTCCTTTGCATAAACATTGCACCATATCAAATCTCTCTTTCCCATGTCCAGATTTCTTTTTTATACTTTTCAAATATCTCTTGGTTTTATTGTTTATATTTTCATACTTTCTCAGATGCGGATTTTTCCAAACAGATCAAAGTTTCTTGATTCATATACTGTTTTTCACAAATCTATTGCATTAATGATAACGATTCTGACAGTTTGTCTTGTGGAAGTACTCTTCTTTCCTTTCATTTCTCTCTTAATCATGTTGTATATCTTGTGTCTGGATACATAATTTCTTTCTTATCCTCAATAGTCCACTCTATAGTCTTTATGGCTCTTCTTTGGCCTAGCAGTTTTTGTGGACTGCTACTTCCTTCTACAATGGGGGGGGGGGGCATCCTCACCCTGGGCCTGGCCTAGTCCCATTGTAGGAATGCTTCCATATTTTGTGGATTCTACACTGTCATTTTTTCCAGTCCTGGCACCAGTGCACCTACAAAGACTGGGCACTTTCTTTTACCCTGGGTCTTGGGCACCCAAGCTATCTCAATTTTGACCTACTTCTGTCCATGCTATATGCTATATAAATACAGTATATAGATCAGTGCCGCCTTGGTGAGATTTTGTAGAAAACCGGGTCCATGTGAATGTACTCACCAGGACTGGAGGATGAATTCATTTTCAGCACTACTACTCTCCTCTGCATGCTGACTTTTCATCTCTCCATTCGGCCCCTTAGGGGGTTGTGGGATACCCATGAAGGGAGGTATGGATTTCCAAATCATGAAATACCCATTTGTTTGGGTAATGCTTGTCCAGGTTGAAAGGGAATGAGAGAAGCGTTGTGAAAGAGGAATTTTTGTGAATGTGGCCAGGTAGTCACAGACTACCTGACTTGTCTAGAAACGGGATCGTTTGGGTAAAAATTGTCTGAGACCCAAGTGAATTCTGCCTGTGTGGCCTTCTTGTGAGGTTGAGAAGCTCTGGTCTTTGTCCTTATAAATTCAGGCATGGATTGATAATTTCTGTGATATTCTGGAACTCGAGAGACATGGGTAAGTTTCAGTTCTTGCAGCTCTTTCCCTTTCTCTTGGGGGGGGGGGGGTACAAGGATGGCAGCATAATTTGCACCAAAAAGAGTGGAATTGTCTAGGGGTGCATCCATTATTTTTGAATGAAATACTCAGGCAAAGGCTGCAGTCTCAGCCAGGAATAACTCCCGAGAACAAATCCAAATGCTGCAGATCTTGCAGAGACCTCTGCTGGGTCATAACTGTATTTAAATGGAGTGTCTGGTAACTTGAGACAAAATTGTCGAGGGAAGAGAGTTGCAACTTGGCTGCAGAGTCTAGAAGATCTGTCAGCAATTTAGAAGCCTGAGAAAGTAGGGCCAGTACATACTTGGACATATGTGTCTAATAATTAATGGCCTTAAAAGAGGGAGTAGAAGAGGTGTAGACCTTTTTCCCCAAGCCTCTCAGTCATTTTACTGTCATTATCAGAGGGCAAAAGGGTAGTGGAAGGCAGCAATCTAGAAACTTTATCCACAGAGACTGAAATCACAGATGGATCTGCAGGAGGGCATATGAACAGAAACTTACTGTTCTTAGGGACTTTATAAATCCTGTCTGGCATTTTGGGTGCAGGAAGTTGAGAGTCGGGGCTTTTGGATGCTGAAAGAAAGGCATCCTGAAAGGCCGATAACACCGAGATAGCAAATGAGGAGAGTCCCATCTGCAAGAGGTCATGGTACCTCTTTTGTAATTCTGAAACCTGGCAGCTTTCCTACTTGAAAAAATGCCTCATCTTAGAGATAGTCTCAAAGGAAATATCTTCCTCAGGGGAGTCCCCATAATTGGAGTCAACCTCAGGGGAAGTGTAACTTGGGCGGGGGGGGTCAGTCTGTGTAGAGTAGGCCAGAGACTCACCTGAAGATGAATCATCTTCTTCAGAGGCCTCTTGCTAAACAGCAACACTCATAGGTAGGTACTAGGCTATTGGCCCTAGGGCCTATATAAGCCTAGCCAAAAGGTACCCTGGCCTTCACCACCCAAGATTATTTTCCTGCGCCCCTGTCGAGCAGAGCCACAGAAGTGATCCCCGGGGTGAATTTCCCATCTCCCGTCCAATCATCAAGATTTTTCTTGAAGAGTGCTAATGAGGAGCTCTGTTTGATATAGATAGGTAGTTTGTTCCAGAGTATGGGAAGTCTCTGGGAGAGGAATCCATCCCTCCAGCATGTTCTGTTTATTGTGGTGACAAGGTTTAGGTCCCTAGTGCATGTATCTTGTAGGGATTGGGATTTCTTTAAGTGGAGCATGTCCAAAAGCTCTGGGTTTGACACAGCTGTGCGTGTTATGCAGAGATCGCCTCTGAGTAGGCGATATGCGACGGAGTAAAGCTGCAGTTTTTTTAGATGGTCTGCGTAGGGCATCTGTTTGAGGCCGGTAATCCTCTTTGTGAGGTATTTCTGTGGCCTTTCCAGTTGTTGTAGATGTCTTGTGAGGAACATACCAAAAGGGGCATTGTACTCTATAATGGGTCTAATGAGTGACGAGTAGAGTGGAACAATGACCTTTTTTCCTGGATGAGAAAGCTTTTGTGATGAGGTGTGCCACAAAGGATTTCCTGACTACTCTGGTGATGTGATTTTCAAATGAGAGACTACTATCCACCTGTGTCCCAAGGTCTCTTGTCACACTTTCAGTGTTAAGCAGACTACCGCGTATGTGGTAGTTCATGGGTATAGAGTTTTTACCAAAAGGGATGACAATGCACTTTTTGGCATTGAGCTTAAGGCCATGGCTTTGACACCAGGCATCTGTCTCAGCGAGGCCCTTTTGTAGGATGTCCACATCTTTTGGAGTTTTGATTATGGCTCCTAGTTTGCAGTCATCTGCGAACTTCATTAGCCAAAGATCTTCTGTGTTTGGTATCTACTTCTCTGAAGTACAGGCTAACAGGACAGAACCCAGGACTGAACCCTGTGGTACTCCACTTGTCACTGGTCTGAAGTTGGATTTGGAGTCTGCTACTTTTACAGTGTGGGTTCCGTCAGTGAGCCAGGTGGCAACCCATCTTGTGACATAGGGATTTATACCTAGTTTAGCGAGTTTATCTATAATTCCAGAGTGGGGGATGGTGTTGAAAGCCTTGGCAAGATCTAGATAGGCTGTGTGAACCACCTTACCCTCATCTATGCCTTTGGTGACTGCTTCAAAGAAGTCTATCAGGTTTAGGAGACATGATCTGCCTTTTACAAACCCGAACTGGGTGGGGTCCTGAGTTTGGAGATTACCAATGTCATTGTTTATAAATTCCATGATGATACGTTCCATAGCCTTGCAGACCAGGCTCGCCAGGCTAATGGGGTGGTAGTTTCCGGGGTCCGTGGTGGCTCCCCCTTTGTGGAGTGGGATAAATGTTGCTGTGCACCATTCAGTGGGCACATAGCCTGAGGTGAGGCTATAACTGAACATGGTACTTAGGTGGGGTGCCAGTTCGATCTGTAGTTCATGTAGAACAGTCTGGGATGTTGTCAGGTCCCATGGATGTTGTGTTCTTGGCTTTGGAGTTTTTTTTTTTTTTACCTGTGCACATGTGATTACAGGAACTTTGCATTCTTCCAGTATAGAGATGGGCCCTTTAGGGGATGAGAGGGGGTTAAAGTTACCACTGAACCTATCTGCCAGGATGTTGGCAATATCAGTTGATTCTGTATATTTAGTGCCATTGTGCTGTAACTCAGAGCAGATCTGAGTGTTGCCATTGAGAGTCTTGACATAGCTATAGAATGCTTTGTGGTCGTCTTTAGAGTCAGTGGCAATTTTGTTCCTATGTAAAGGGGGTGGAAGTGATACAGGAGTAGGCCTGAGTGCCAAAAAAGCATTTAAGATTTCCTGCAAAAAGGCTTGCCAATCTGGGGAAAGATCCTGTGTAGGAGATAAGTATAGTTGTGTATACTTACCATAAATCTAGATGTTGAGTGTATTAACTTTTGCAGTCCTGACAGTTGGGAATTTCCTGCCATGAAAGCAATGGGCTAGCCCAACTATCATAGAAACTTATTTCACCTTATACAAACACCAGTCACCAAAACAAAAAGATACCACAAAAATCAGCTTCACCACAAGGATTTGAATTTGATTTGGCTTTATTCTGGTACCTCAGTCTTTCACCTTCTGGGAATCCCAGGAGAAGAACAGGAATGTGAGCAGAGATGGCTGAGGCATGTATTTTTATGGAGAAGTAGGAAAGGCCTTTATCCACTAGACTGGCCAGTTACTCCAGGATGGCCGAAATGTTGGCAGAGCTCAGCTCAAGGTGGTGCCTCTGTCACAAAGCAGAGAATCGTTTCCATTTGGCTGAATAAGATTTCATAGTGCTAGACCTTCTGGATTCTTTCAGAATGTTTTGCACCTGTTGACTTAAGTTGCTGTAGCAGTTAGGTGCTGTGGGATAATCCAAGCTGAAAGATGTAGGGTCTGCAGACTGGAGTACACTATCCTCCTTTTGTCTTGTGTGATGAGGTCTACCATGTGTGGTAACCATCAAGGTTTCTGATTAGTGAGCTGGAGGAGGAGTGGAAACCAGTGTTGCCTGGGTCAGTTTGGAGCTATCACAATGATCCTTGGGTCCTCTTCTCTTCACTTTAGAGGAACTCGAAGCAGAAGAGGTAAGGAGGAGTGTAAATGAAGAGGCGAGTCCATGGGAGGGAGAAGGCATCCATTCTCCATGCTGATGCCTGTCTTGTCCTGGTACAGAATTTCTCCACTTGAGCACTGTCCTTGCTGGCAAAGATGTCCACCTGTGGGGTTCCCCATTTCTGAGCTATGCTGATAAAGATATCTTGGTATAGATTCCATTTGTGGTGGGGTCTGTCAAGTTCCTGCTGAGGTGATCTGAAAGGGTGTTTTGTTTCCCTTGCAGATATTGTGCTAGAAGGTGAAGTCCCACGGAGTGCGCTGTCTCCCAGACTTGCATGCGAGGTGGCACAGGGCGTAGGAGTGTGTGCCTCCTTGCCTGTTTATGTACCACATGACTGTGGTGTTGTCTGCTTGTACAACCAGAACCCCTGATATCCATTTCTCTTTGAAGACCAGTAAGCCTTTTAGAACTGCCATGAGTTCTTTCCAATTGATGTGCCTCCTCTTGGTCTGGGAATCCCATAACCCATGGGTTTGGAGATGTTGGGTATGGGCCCCTCCATGCAATGTCTGAGGCATCTGTGGTGAGGGTTTGCCCCTGAAGAGAGATTTTGAAGGGTAAGGCCAGATTCTAGGTGCAGGCCTGTACCCACCATTTGCTTGAGGCAAGGTATCAGGTGTATTTTGGTGTCCAGGGACTGAGTGCTCTGGCACCACACATTGTTTAGATACCACTGAAGCTTCCTCATGTGTAGCCTGGCTAGTGGCACCATGAGGATATAAGATGCCATGTACCCCAGAGCTCTGAGGAATTCTCTGGCTGTTATGCACAGTTTGCCCTGAAAGTTCTGGACGTAGCTGGTCAAAAAGGAAACTTTATCAAGGGGGAAGGAGGCCTTTTGGAGGGAAAAGTCCAGGAGTGCACTGAGGAAAACCATCTGTTTGGGGCACAGTGATGGACTACTTTAGGTTTAAAAAGAGTGAACCCCGAGGAGATTAGGAGGCCCTGTGTGCATTTCAGGTTTTTGAGGATCTGTGACAGGGTCCAAGACCAGTATTATGCAATCATCCAGGTATGGGTAAATCTGGACTCCTTTGATCCTGCAGAAAGCAATGGCAGGAGCTTGGGTATTTTGTGAAAAACCTTGGTTCAGTAGACAGTCCAAAGGGCATAGCTGAAAACCGATGACAAAAAGAGCTTGCTCTGAAGCAAGGAAAGCTCATGTGCGATTTTGATATGGGGATGTGTAGACGGGCGCTTTTAGGTCTAAAGAAACCATGAATGCCTGAGGGGCTAACATGGGGAGTAGTTTTTGCAGGGTCAATATTTTGAATTTTGGTACCCTGAGAAAAAGATTTAAATTTGACAGGTCCAGAATGGGAGGCCAAGATCCTCCTTTTCTGTGTACCACAAAGGGTCTTGAGTAAAATCCTTCCCATTTTTTATGTTCTGGAACTGGTTCCACTGCTTTCTGGGAACACAAAATTTGAATCTGTTCTACAGCCAGAGTTTTTTTTTTTATTTTACGGTACATCTGGGTATCCTGAGAATCTTAAGGGCTCTAAAACTGAGTTTGTAACCACTGGCAATGATATTTACAACCCATTGATCTGAAGTCACACTGTTCCAGGTTTGACAGAAAAGGGACAGCTTTCCTCCTAGATCTAAGGTGGGGTTGGTAGGGGGGATGGAAGCGGAGTGTCAAAATTGCTCTTTGGCAGGGGTAGGTGTCCTAGAACTGCCTTGTTCATGAGACGCTTGAGGTCCACTGCCTAGATCTTTGTTGTTGTCTATGCCTGGGGGTTCTGGTCTTCTGAGACTTTCTCTGTTTGCTTCTAGATTGGGTGGGAAAGGACCAAAGTTTGGCCAGAAAATTCCTGCTAAACCGGGGGGTAAAAAGTCCTTTACAATTTATATGGATTTTACATTGTCCTCCATCTTTGAGGACTACTTCAGCTTTAGCCCCAAAAAGGCATTCTTTGTCAAGGGGGGCACCCAGGAGATTAGCTTTCACCTGGTCAAGAAGGGGCTGCTCTCCAAGCCAAGCATGTCTCCTGATCACTGTGCCAGTGACAACTGCCCTGCAGGAGGCTTCCATGGCATCATACCCACAGTGTATGGAGTATCTAGCCACTTGAAAACTGGAATGGCACAGATCTAAAAGTTCCTCACAACGGTTTTTATCCTCTAGACTAAAGAGCTTTTGTTTTAGTTGGCAAGTAGGGTTTGCTGGTATTGGATCATATGGAACTGACAGTTTAGGGCCCTCCAAGTAAGGGTAGCTGAAGTGTACACTTTTCTTTCCAAGTCTATAAAGAGCCCTACTTTCGTTGTCAGTAGGCAAAGGGTTCCTAGAGGTACTGGTCCTAGACCCCTTAGGGTCTGGACCCTGTAGAACTAGTCAAGCTTTCTGGGTGCAGGAGGGAGCGAGTCAGAGTTTAAGGAAGTATCCTGAAAATATCTTCCACGACTTCCGAAATAGGTGGGATTGCTAGGGCATTTGTGCTCGGTGAAGTCTAAGAACTCCCTACTCTCTTTTTGGCCTATGGGTATTCTTGCGCTTCCCACTGAAAATGTAGTCTCATAGCATGAAGTGTCTCTCCAAAGGTGAGGTCTTCAGGTGGGGAGGCAGAGGGGAAATTTTCCTCAGAATCTGGTTCCTTATTTGAGGTGTAAGCAGGGCCTTCTTCAGATGCAGAGTTCTCCAAATCAGACTCTTTTTCTGAATGCAGTGGATCAGGGAAGTATTCAGGGGGTCCGTCTCTTTCTTTTCCCTGGGGTAATATCGCCTGATGTCTGCCTGAACCATACAATGTTAATGAGGCCTTCAGCCAATCTGATTAAATCTTGTTGGGATCCCTGAAACTGGGAGGCCATAGGCCTAGGCGAAGGCCCTGCCACAATGTTTTTCTTTGGCATGGGTTTGGCCTTAGGCATAGGATCGTCCGACGCCCTAGAGCCTGACTTTTTAGATTGAAGACGCACAGGAATGGGCCTAGGCCATGAAAAGTCTCTGGTTAGCAGTCACTTGTTGAAAGTCATGGCCTGCTGAGTGGTCTCGGATCCAACCGATGAGCTGAAGATATGAGCTGTAGAAGTCGAAGGGACCAAAGGCACGTCGGACTCCAAATGAGTTTCTATTTAACTGATGTAATTTCCTTATTATTTTATCTGAAGAAGTTTGTTGATTTTGGCAGAAGAAAGAGCTATCATTAAATTGAGTGGATTGCTGACCTGTGCCTTTTGGTTTGTTTAAGTTGAGTTTGTTTTATACATTTCCAAATGAGTTTCGACAGAGGCCTGGGTTGCTGAATCAAAGGTCAAAGGGGGGGCGCGAATGCACCTCACCTTCCTCAACAATTACAAGTCTAATAGGCAAGTCAGGGGGGTGAGTGAGTGTAGTCCACGGACCTAAGCATTTCTGATCTTTTTTGTGCTTAGGTAAATTGAGCTCGAGATGACCGGCAGATGCCATAGCACGTGACTGAACAGACTCCTGCCTCAGAAAATGAGCTAAAAAAACTCTGCTCTACACCTAACAGTTCTAGTGTTAAACCTAGCACAGAATCGACAGAGACATTATGGTCGGTGCCTAAGCAAGTTACATAAAGCATATGAAAGCGTGTGTGTGGAATTTGTTTACCACAGCAGAGACAATTAACTTCATCGGACATGAGTCAAAGAAGAAAGGAATTCCCCAATGGGGTACTTATCTTTCAGATGACAATGTGGTGCAGACCAACTGATGCACTTGGAATCTGCTTCGGGCTCCAGCATCAAGAAAAGACTTAAGTGATGATGCAGGCTGGCTCCCTTTATACTTGAGCTTACTGACATCGGTTAAGGCATCCACCAGCCTGGGAGGCTAAATAAGTTTCTCTAGTAGTCAGGCCGGCCAAGGGCTTTCACAGCAGGAAATTCCCAACTGTCAGGACTGCAACAGTGAAACACTATCATCATCACGTTTTTGTTTCTTCTTAAGTGGAGGATCTGCCCTAGGTTGGGAAAGTTGGGCTCGCATAGACCTAAGCTCTGGCACTGAGGTCAGGAAGTCCTCAACCATTAAGCCAGAAGTACTGCGAGGTATGTCTAAAGGAGTGAGCCATGGTTCCCCTTACCATCAGAAATGGACGTCTACAAGGCCTCTGCGGACATGCTTAAGGAAATCTTTTTAGTGGCTTCTAAATTAGTTCCCGCTGAGGGAGGAGGACCAGGCACCGAATGGACCTCTGTGCTTTCACTGGCCTCGAGAGGGACATCCAGGATCAGAGGCACAGCCGACGTTTCAGGCCTTTCCTTTCTCACCTTCTTTGGAGGCTCAACCAATGGACCAGAGGCACCTTCCACAGCGAATGTTAATCACTTTAATCTCTGGTTCTTCAGATAGATATTAATGGCTGAAAGACGACTGCAGAGTGTCTTAGGAATGAACACTTCACAAATAGCAGAAGCCTTGCAGTCATGAGCAGACCCAGGCAGAAAAGACATTGATAGTGATAGTCTGTGTGGAATCTGTCTTCCACAATGGCATTTACCTCAAACAAACATGCAGTAGCAAAAGCACAAATCCCCAAAGGGGCACTGATCTGAATGAAGAAAAAACTTCAGCAATCAAATGAATTGCAGAAGCTGGCATTCGGACTGGTGACAGAGAAGGCTCTGAGGAAAGTACGTGGAGATGTCACTTTTATGGTCTACATTGACTGCATCTTGTGTGCAGCGTTGCATGTACCTAGCAGTAGCTTAAGTTTTTGGTACACTAGCCAGACGTTTGGGTCGCCTAGGTGGTGAATCCCTCATGTTATGAATACTGCAATATTTGTATCAAATGACGTGACGGGCTTCAAGTCTAGAATTCACAGAAAAAACACCTTTTCAAATTCATATTTGGAATACAACAGTAACCATCCTAGAAAACTAATGTATAATATTTTCAAGGGACAGTGCATCAGGGCAGTGAGGATGACGTCTGATTTTTTGGAGAAATGAAGGATGAAATAGGATATATTTTAGAATTATTTAAGGACAGAGGATATGATGGGAAAATGATGACAGAGGTCAAAGAATATGTAATAAGTGAATGGGGTAAGAAGTACACCCCATTATTAGGAGGTAGGAGCAAAGATGAATATAGGAACAGGGTTTTAAAAGACAGTGGAAAAGTTACTAAAGATACGGCCCACGCACTAACCAAATAAAAGATATACTAATTAGAAACTGGAATGTTTTTCGGACAGACCAGGAAAAGACAGACATATTGGGTCCTAGACAGACATTTGTCCTTAAAATGGGGAGTAATTTGAAATCCCTGTTAGAAAGGGGTTTGGGAGATACAGGATCAGACATTATTATTACGCACACCTCAAAATGTGGCGTTTGCAACCAGTGTTTTGCCATTAATGAAGATGTTGGACTGGTCCTGGACAACATCAACAAGACTAGGTTAAGTTTCAAACAGGGAAACTGCAACTTGAAAATGGTAATATATATGGCTAAGGCCTGTCCAGGGTACTATATAGGAAAAATGAGAGGAATTTTAAGAAGCGTATTTACGCTCACCTGTACAGCATTAAGACGAAGGACCCAAAAAATGCCTTATATAGACATATAGAAAAGTTTGGAGCAAAACATAATTTTAAATTTGCTATTTTGGAGAATGTGGTCACAGATCCCAGGGGGGGTACTAATAATAGTATATTATCCTACAAGGAGGTCTGGTGGCAACTACTGACTGATGCCACGACACCACCAGGTTTGAATGACCACATATCCATTAAACCTTTATTGGATATTAGGCAATGACAGTTATCGTTTACACATTACTGACATTTTTAATATATGTATACACACATATACTTTTTTACAGTTGAACACATATTTTATACAGTTTATTATATGTTTTTACATTTTTATTATGTGAAGATTATTTGATGTGCAAAGGTTTGTACATTTGGCACGAATTGACAGGACGAGAATAAATGTTTTTATGTATGTAGGTTAGCTTTAAATACTATTTTGAATGTTTTACATTTTTGGCGCCAATGGCAATATTTAAACATTTTGTAACAGCTGCTCAAACGTTCTGATGAAGCTCACTTTGTTGTGAGTGAAAGCGCTTAACGTTTTTCGGTCATAAAAAACGTACTTTTACTCTGAGCCACGGGCAGTGGAATTTGTATTTTTATATTTTTACATCTTTAAGCGGAGGCAGTCTACGGAGTGTTGTTGTGTTGGGGGAGTGTGAGATTTTTGACGTTCTTTATCGCTGTTGTAGCTTTTTTTTTTCTTCTTGCACTGAACGGCTTTCTGTGGATTAATACTGCAATATGGGAATAGAAGGACATCAGTCTGTTAAATGGCTCTCCATCTTTTCTCCCTTCCTTCTCGTCAGTAATGCCATGCCACAGGGCTCCATCCTCCACCCTTTACTCTTGAATATATTCACAAATCTACACAAATCCCCTCTGCAACCTTCCCTCATACAATACTCTGATGATTCTACCCTAATACGCACTACAAATAATTTCATATCTTCTGAGAATTAATCAAAAAGCCTTTAACTCACTTGCAAGTTGGCTACAGGATTATCACCTGCTATTAAACCAGTTCTCTTGTTTTCCAAAACCCCATTTCAATGAAAAAATAACTTCAATTATGGTATTTTCTAAAGAAGAAATTTTAAAGTTACCTCACATACAAAATTCTTGGCATGATAACAGATGACAATCTTAAATTTGATTTAAAAACCCACAACAGCATCAAGAAAACCCATCGCGAAATAGGTGTTATTCATAAAAAAATTCCTTACAAAGTCTACCAAAGTAACTCTAGCTACTACTCATCTCTCCTACGTGGAGCCCTTATCATGACTAACCTACAAGCCTCACTTAGTTTTAAACTTGAACAATGCTACAATAAAGTTGTCCGATTTGCCTGCAAAAGACTTTACCAGACCCACCACTAACATTAAAAGCCCTTCAATGGCTCGAACTTCCTCACCACCTATCTTACACCCACCTCATCTTAACCCACAGAATCATCTATACTCCATTTGCCTGCCCAGCAATTAGCCCCATACTCCCAATTCTATCTGCCAAACTGTCTCCCAAGGTCAAATAATAAACTGCTTATCTACAAACCACAAAGGGCTGTTCGGGTCAGTCTCTATTCCAACAATGCAGCAGAAACTTGGAATAAAATTCCTATATCAATCAGGTCTATCTAAAAGCTTTATCTTTTCAAACCATTATTAAAACACTTCCTCTCAGCCTCCTTCTGGCTTTGTCTCTGCTCTTTACCTGGGGTATAGCTTCTAACATCCTTCATCACCTCCTTATATCTTAGGTAGGTTCATAGGTAGGTACTAGGCTATCAGCCAGAGGGCCTACATAAGCCTAGCCAACAAGGTTCCCTGGCTTACGCCACCCAAGAAAGTTATTTTCCTGTTCCACTGTCGAGCAGAGACACAGAAGTGATCCCCGGTCTGTATTTCCCATCCACTCATCAAGATTTTTCTTGAAGAGTGCTAATGAATAACTTTGCTTGACATAGATAGGTAGCCTGTTCCAGAGTATGGGAAGTCTCTGGGACAGGAATCAATCCCTCCAGCATGTTTTGTGGTGACTTTAAAGCACCAAATCACTTAACCTGCTTTTCCCCAACACTTCACTGCCATAGTTAAACTACCATACCTACTTATAATTAACACAACCAAATTACCATTCCATCACTATTTTTCTACTAACACCTAAACTTGCTTATCCCCCTCTAATTCACGAACGTATTTCTTAAATTATTCCTACCTGTCTTATACACCACTCTTATATCTGTAAATTCTCAAAAGAACATTTGTATATCATTCATGTCTTTCTGCTTTTCCCAGTTACGGGTTGCCAGAGCGGAACTCCAGTCCGCTAATGATTGGCAGTAGATTTTCATGAACGCCGAGGTGCCAGCTCGACGTTCAACCTTCAACGAAGGCATGCACATTTACACATGTCTTTCAAACGCCCACCCAACCATGGGGAGGACATGCAGACTTCACACAGAAGGCACTCCCCGCACTCCAGCAGAGAATCGAACGTGAGAACCTCTTGCTGTGAGGCAACAACGCTACCGCTGCACCACTGCGGATTTTTATATAATTGTTAATATCAATACAAAGTTTATTACACTGAATACTATGCTATGTATTCACTGAAACTGCATTGTAAAATACTAACGGCATTAAATTTGTTACCTTGGAGTTTTTCGCTGAAAAAGGGCATCTGTGTCCAGTCTGTGTCCAGTGCACATATGCACATATTTTTAGATTCCCCAAGAAACAGATATTGGGTGGCACAGTGGTGTAGTGGTTGCGGTTAGCACTGTCGCCTCACAGCAAGAGCTTCTCCAGTTCAGTTCTAGGCTAGGGTGCCTTCTGTATGAAGTCTGCAGGTCTTCCCTGCATTCGTGTGGGTTTCCTCCGGGTGCTCCGTTTTATTCCCACATTCCAAAGACATGTGTCTGGAGCATTTCTCCCCGGGCCTCCACTGAAAATAAATAAATAAAATAAATAAATTCTCTGGTCATAAATTGAGACTGGTGAGACGATTTCAGGAAGACTTCCAGATACAAATCACAAGGAAAGAAAGACATCTCAGGCACAGTGTCCGTTAGGCAATCTAGAAACACAATCCTATGTGACTGAGTGAGGGAAGATTTTTGCATATTTATCTGGAATCCCAGATGTTCTAGGAGGAAATATACCTTTGTTAGTAGTGACTTCTAACAACTTGGAAGAGACTGCACAAACAAACAAGTCATGTAAATAAGGAAAAATGTGGATACCCTGTAATATTTAGTGGGCCACTAGTGGTGCTAGGTACTTTGTACGCACTCTTCATGCACTGGACAGCCCAGAGACAAGAGGAAGTACCTGGTCTCCCACTCAAGATATTGATGATCCCAAAATGACCTCAAATTTGGGCAGGAAGGGGAATATTCAGCAGTCTTGACAATTTCTCTTTACTGTATCCTACAGGAGGCCTTGTGGCCCCCAGCCCTTTTCCTGGTCGTTTCTCCTAGTTAATAAAATGATGCACTCTGGTTAAGATAATGAAAAGCCATGATATTATGGATGATCCAGCTGAAATCTCATCCACGTTTATGAAAAGGTCATTTGTCTCAGAGAGAGCAGTAAAGTTATTAAAGCATGCACATATTTTTAGATTCCCACAAAAGCAGAAGAGTCAACCCATAATATAGTTAGTTGGGTTCAAACTTTATTCCAGGAAGGAAAAAAAAAAGAGTGATCATCCAGGTCCAAATCTCTGGCTGGACTTCAGTCTCTACTTGGGTCTTACATGGCTTACACTGGACTGTACACTCTGTGCTTATCTTTCTTCCTTCAAGTTGTAAATACTAGGCATCCATGAATACAGATGAATAAAAGTAGAATTCCTAATACACGTATTTTGAAACTTTATTACACTGGTTACAACAAAAACATCAGAATAATGAAAATCGCAACTGGACTTAAAATTCAAATTTAGCACTTTTGTCTTTTTTTTTTTTTTTTTTTTTTTTAAAAGACAATCAGAATGACTAAACACTCAAGTTCAAATATGGTAAGCTCAACAAATCACATTGAACCAATCATAAAAATCACAATTTTGAAGTGGTCTGCTTCAAGATCTATTTAATGTTTACTCAGCCATTTAAACATAGAAAAAATTATTTTAAGCCAAAGTTGCCGATAAAACTCCTAATTTAGTGTCAAAGACTCTAATTTCAAGTAGCAAGATAATCTTGTAGAAAGACAATCTCTTGTAATCTAGACAAACAGCTGAATGTTCAAACAAAGCATTACTTTTATTTTTGGTTCTAATGATACAGAATGTCTCTACACTCTTGATGACAGCTTTCTAGTTGGTTTACCCACATAAACTAGACAAAATTTAACTTGTGCTACAACAGAAGAACTAACTGAAGCGCCACCCAGAGTCCAGTTATAGTTACAACACTTGCATATGGGTTATTTGTCATGAATTTACAGTATTTACACAGACTACATGCATAAATACAATTAGGTTTGTTGAACACAGTCATTCGCCAAATGGCCCTTCAAAGTTGCTGTTTTTTTTTTCATATTTAAATCTTTTGGGGTTTGTCCCCACTTTTTTCTACCCCCTACTCCCCCTGTACAATCTCCCAGATGTTTTGTCAACTGAAAAATGTAGGGTGAGACAACTGATGAAGCAGTTAAAGAAATGGAACAATCTGCCTGAGGGTTTAATGTTTGTACTATAAGAGCATTCACAGCATTTCTCTTTTCTTTAACTTAAAATCAAACAATTAGTCTATTGTGGAGACAGTATAGCCCCATCAAAAACTCATCAGTAGTTAACCATAATGTTCAGAATGGCTTGCCTCTTAATGATTTTTTTCTTTAACAAACTTGGGGATAACTTGCATGTAAAACACAAGTTACTAAATGTTCTTAGAAATAACTGTTCTTATAGACTCTGTTAATAAATTTGATAGGTGGTAAAGATTTGTTTAATCTCTTGCCTGTTAGAATAGGCTTTATTTAAACACGTGTTCACAATTCCTATATTTGTTTAAAAGTAGGCCAGACTTGTGGCTTGGCACGGAGCATTTCTCAGTAACTGTGTTAAAGTTAAGTGTTCCAAGTTGGCCTTCCAGCCTGAATACAGTTTTGCTGAGCTTATGAAAGTCAGGCAAAAGGCAAGCTGTTCAGGAGGTAGAAGACATCTATCAAACAGGACATGAATTATTTGTTTAGAGATTATTTTTTTCAATTTCTTCTGTGAGTACAATAGGATGGTGGCATTCAGGGACAGAAGGGTTTGGTACTGTCAAGATGGGAACCGTGGTGACTATTTGTCAGGAACACTGTTGAATGGTACAGTCCTGAAGCAATTCTGCAATAGCCTGTCACTGGCTGTAGAACACTGAAGGAATCTGCCACTTTCCAAATTCCCCGAGAGCCCTTGAAGGCCACCTATGTAGTGTTAAGGAGTTTTATCCTCTCGAATGCCAGTCAATTTCTTCTCCACCTCATCCCACTGTCTGTTCACTGATTCCCTCACTGTCACTTCCCACCCCATCATGAAGACTGTAGTGTACATTTAGTACCCTTACTATGCATTAGCCTTCCATTGCTTCTCCTATTTTTGCCCAGCTTGGCCATACCAATTAATTCTTCTCTTCTTTCTGCTATGTAAAAGTCTGTTTCCTGATTCTGTCCCCTTCTACAGACTTCTCTGCAACTTGTGCCTTTGCTGTCCTCGCTCCCAGTTAGCCCTCTACTTGCTTCTTGTACTCTGCCTTTTCTACATTTTCATCTTCTCTACTCCACAAACTTTATGCCCTATTTTGCATCCTAATCACCACCTACATACTTTTAAGCAGGCAAACTGGCCTTCACTTATTTTTTTCCTCTGTGAAAGGCCTGCTCAGGGTGTGTTAGCCCACTTCCATAACCTAGTTATACCATCAATTTGCCCCTATACCTCAGACTCATTTTGACACATGCACCAGCTCAGTATGATTCACTCCATCAAAAATACCACACTATCATCTTTGTTTTCATATATTCCTACCCATGACCACTCTAAATTGGCAGGATCAGTTTCGGCTAACAGCATCTTCACCTAGATATCCCGACCACCTCTGCCTTGGTTAGGACCACAGCTACAATTTTGTCATTTCCAGTACCTTCCTGCACCAACTGGCTGAACTCCTGACAGTTAAAGATCTCAAACAACTCAGTCACCCACTACTTTAGAACTTGGAACTGCCCAGTCTGCTCCTACAAGTACACCACTATTCCTCCTAATGTATGCTCATTATTGCACTCACGATCAGCCTCCTGCCTTAACAAATATGGAGAGCATACTGTATTTATCCACTCGTGCTCCTCACCTTATTCTATCTTTTTTTCCTTTAACACATTTACTGAATTATCACTTGTGACACAAAAGTCAAACCATATTAGGATAACATTTACAAAAACGTTATACATCACACACATTTATGCAATATAAATCAATGCAACATCACAAATTGTTCAATTCCTGCCTTCTCTTAAACTTCAGTCCTCCTCAAAAACATTTTTTTCAAAAACATTTTTTTCTGCATGTACTGGTCCCATGTTGAGTCTTTCGGCTTTTCCCAGTTAGGGGTCACCACAGCGGAACTCCGGTCCGCTAATGATTGGCAGTAGATTTTTACGTGCCGAGTTGCCGGCCCTGACGCACAACCTTCAACGAAGGTGCGCCCATTCATGCATGTCTCCACACAGAAGACGATCTAGCTGAGAATCGAACAGGACAAAGTCTTACTGTGAGGTGACAACGCTACCGCAGCACCACCACCACCATAGTACATGTAATGGTCCCATAATTTACATTTTTTCTATGTAATTTACTTCTACCCTTTTCTAAAGATCCCACATCCTGTTCCTTTATCTCTTGTTACAATATTCACTACTTCAAAGTATAGTTTGTTTAGGTTTTGATTTCCATTTTCTAGAAACTGCTTTTTAACTGTCACTATGATTT
>NC_056749.1:212603276-212689664 GCF_019279795.1 Protopterus annectens | reverse complement strand
AAGTTATGTGGCAGAATTTTTACGCCGGATGCCCTTCCTGACGCAACCCTCCCCATTTATCCGGGCTTGGGACCGGCACAAAGAAATGCACTGGCTTGTGCATCCCCAGTGGCTGGGTTTTTGAATTTCTTCTTTGCTACACTTGCCAAATCCCCTCAGCTACTAAACAGAAATTCAGAATGATTAGTCAGCCCTCAGTCTTTACATACACTAAATATTTTAAAGGGGTTTTCATTCTTCTAATGGAGCTGTAATAATTATTAGACTATTACAATTGAATATGTACTGAAACAAAAACCAAACCAAGAAGCCAGTTTACAAGCTTGAAAAAGCTATAGATTCCTGTCTCTTTGGCAATCATACATTATCGATGCAACCATTCAAATCTCAGCAGCTGCACATCACTACCTTCATTAATGGCTTGGCTGCTTAGCTTTGTGAGTACAGGACACTGAAATGTACCAAATATCTTCTTGTAAAAAAAAAAACACATACAAATGCACCCATAAAGATGCATCAAACTTTATGACTATGCCTTTAGTTCAACTCCCATACATGCGTTAAGTTTAACAGGAAAGATTGCAATACATACATATGACTAACACTATTTAATAAATCACCATCCTACTTCAATAGTATCTACCAGTGACTGGCTACCTTAGTGGTACCTTTATTTGCATGACAGCCAACAGCAGCTCAGATAGATGAGGCCCCAAATTAATACTTCATTTGAAGGATGGCACCTAAGCAGTGCAGCACTACAATGACATCTCTGGAACAAGAATACAAACATCTGATGTGAGGACAGAACCCATAGCCCTCATTTAACTGAGCAGCAAAGGCAGGTGTGTTACTGCTTAGCTAAATGGATAATCAGACAAAGGGAAAATGTGATCCAAGTAAAGTCAAAAACATCACACAAACTAACAATCACAGCACTGCAGGTCACAAAAAGGAAAAAGCAGATAACCTGTGCAAGGTTGAGAAAGACCAGCAAAGATGTTATAGTTATATAAATAAAATTAGGTAAAACATCCAGTGGCGCATGGAAGCTGTAAAATTTTAAATGTTTCCAACACTCGTTACAACAAAGATTTTGGCCCAAATAACTTGCCATCAACAAACAAGTAACTCAGGTAGGTGACGCACAGTATTAATGTCCACTATTCAAATTGCCCATGCCTATAATGAAGCAAACTAGATGGAGACTTAGAAGGAACTACAACATTGAGATGCAGTCATGAAGAAACAGAACCATTTAAATGAGAAAACAGGGCTGGAGCTGTCAACTAAGCTAGACAGGTGATACTGTGGCGACCCCTAACTGGGAAAAGCCGAAAGAAGAAGAATGCTCAACCAACATACAAAATCAAAATACTGAAAAATCTCTCACACAGTGTAATTACACAAACACACAAACAGACACACACACAAAAAAAAACAAGAGACAGAATAACTTAACAGTTAGTCAATTTAATAATTATACCACACAACCCAAAAAAGGTATAAACTTATAAAAATCAAAAAAGAATATGAACTGCACAGACTGCTGTTTATTAACAAAGCTCACAACAAGCTCCAAAATACTAAGCGCTTTCACCATGTATAAATCAAAGGCTTCTTCAGAGTAGGAGCATTACATCACAAACACTTATAAATACTTATACGTTCAAATGCACCTATCATATACCTTAATTAAATATGTTAATTAAGCCAGTACATTTCAAATATAAAAAATGTGTAAAAATGCATTACCTAAAGCGAATATGTAAATAAAATATAAAATGAATATAAAATGAATCAATCAAGTTAAATTAATACACATTGTAGGCCAACCCATTACATTAATCTTTTGACTAAATATTGTTTATATAATGTCAAAAAAAAAAAAATATATATATATATATATATATATATATATATATATATATATATATATATATATACACAATACCTATTTAGAACAAATACCTCAAACTGTGTACACAAACACTATCTGTATAACATTAAATGGCCATAGCTCTCTGTTAAAGTTATTTTTAATGCTACATCTTTTCCGGGGCTCAATGACCATATCTCAATCATGCCAATGCTTAAACATTTGAGAAACAAAAGGGGAGGGTTTCCAGAGAATCAACAGTATGTTGTATATCAAAAACCACAACAGATGACCAACAACTACAACAGCAAAGGGCAATGGCACAACAACATGATGAAGAGGTAGTAGTACTGGTGCTAATGGCATCTCTGAAAATGTTGAAGCTTGTTATACTGATGGTGTCTTTGGCAATACTTCTTCAAATTTAGTGCTTTTTAATAATGAGGATGGTGCATTACACTGTAAGATTAGTACTAAAGCTGGGTTCACTATTTACAATTTCAGTGCAATAGAAATAAAACAAATGCATCATGATGTACTTTGTAAAGGTTTCACTTTTGTTCCTGAATTTTGTTTTAACATTGTTGATTTATATAAGAGCTTGAAATTATACATGAGACAATTAAATATGGCGTTGTATTTTAAGGGGCAAAATGATCAAAGGAATGTGACACCCTCTGTTTTGACAAGGGGACGTGTTAAAATTTGAAAAAGTGTTTAAACGGTATGAGAGGCTTTATGAAAAACAACAAAAAGTGATGAATGTAGATGATGATCTTAATGAGGTTAAAAGAACTGCATTAAATGAATTGGCCACCAACAGGGAGATTAGAATCATGAAGCCCGATAAGGGTGGGGGTGTGGTCATTATGTCTCAAATCGACTACATAGCAAAAAATGCACAATATTTTAGATTACCACACCACATACCAGAGGGCTTCTAAAAGCGAAATTAATATTGCTTATCACAAAATTGATCTTTTTCTGTTGGACGCTCTACTTGAGGGGGCAATAAAGGACAGTGAATTTAGATTTTTGACTGTTAATTACCCAATCACACCCATTGTGTCTGGTATCCCTAAGATCCACAAACACACAAATGACCCCCCATTTAGACCAATTGTTGCCGCAAGGGGCTTTAAAACTGAGCCCCTTGTGGCATATGTGGACAAGAATACACAAGGGGTGTTGACCAGGAATAGCCATATATTGAAAGATTCATGGCACTGTTTGCAACGCCCAAGTAGCTTGCATAAGGATGATATGAATTAGACATTCCTCACAACAGATGTGGTAAATCTTTTTTCATCAATTCCACACGATGAAGGGGTGGAATATTTTAGAGAAAGTCTCTTGAAGAGTAAGCAGGTGAATGGGGTGAAGTTGAACATTATGGTTGCCTTTATGGAGTTGGTCCTTAA
Source organism: Protopterus annectens (assembly GCF_019279795.1). Lineage (NCBI taxonomy): Eukaryota > Metazoa > Chordata > Ceratodontiformes > Protopteridae > Protopterus > Protopterus annectens. Next base: position 212,686,364 of record NC_056749.1, on the reverse strand, counting down.
GAACAACTATTTGAGTTTTGAAGGTGAAATTTTTCATCAGATTTCAGGGGTGGCGATGGGTGCCAAGTGTGCACCCATTTTTGCCAATTTGGTACTTCATTGGGAGAAGACCTTTCTCTTCCAGTCATCCTTTTTTTGAACGGATTGTACTTTACAACCGATTTTTGGATGACATATTAGTGTTATGGAGAGGGGTGAGGATGAGGCAAGAAATTTTGTTGAATATCTCAACTCCACGACTTCATTTCTCTACTTTACGCTCAAATGGAATAGTGAAATGATTGACTTTTTAGACTTGAAACTTACCAAGACATTGGAAGGGCTAGAAAGTAATATTTATAGGAAGGAAACCTACAGTAATTCTCTTTTGCATTTTTCAAGTTGCCATCCCCCTTTCCAACATAAGAGTGTGGTCAAGGGACAGATGGTTCGATTATCCCGTTTGGTCAGTAATAACAATACCTATCAGGAAGAGATGTACAATCTGATAGGAATGATTCGAGCCCAGGGATATCCCTTGAAACTCTTGATAGCAGTTAAAAATGAGGTGATGGGCAAAAGGGACACATCATTCACACCCATTTTGAATGGGATGGGTGGAACTTTTGGCAAACAAACTGCAACCTCTGACTCTACAGCACTTATTCTGAAGTATAATCAGACATCACAGGTTATAGAGATCATTAGGAGAGCATGGGATTTGTCCTTTGACACTGAAATAAAAAATAAGTTAGGTCAGATGCCACATGTAGTATTTTCTAGACTGAGAAATATTAAAAACTTATTGGAAGAGCAGAAGGCAGAACATACATGCTCGCATATGTATAAATGCGGGGAATGTAGATTCTGCAAATTCATTAATGATGGACCCTATGTTATAGTTTGGGGGTACAATAGGACAATCCCCTGCCCAGGTAGATGATGTTGTAATTCAAAAATGGTGGTTTATTTGGCAACATGCACAACATGCTCGGGCTTTTACGTAGGAAAAACTACTCGTATGTTGAGAGAAAGGATTGCAGAACATCTAAGGGCTATTAAAAATAAAGATACTCACAATGCCTTGTATGTACAGTCTATCAAATGTACCAATTTTTAAAAAAATCTTTTTTGTGATTGATCGGGTATTACAGAGTGAAAGACGGGGTAATGACTGTTAAAATTGAGTCCCTAGAATACAAATGGCAAGTTATTTTTAATGCTGCATCTTTTCCGGGGCTCAATGACCATATCTCAATCATGCCAATGCTTAAACAGAGAGCTATGACCATTTAATGTTATACAGATAGTGTTTGTGTACACAGTTTGAGGTATTAAGTAGGTATTGTATATATATATATATATATATATATATATATATATATATATATATATATATATATATATATATATATATATATACACATATATATACATATATAGACAACATTATATAAACAATATTTAGTCAAAAGATTAATGTAATGGGTTGGCCTACAATGTGTATTAATTTAACTTGAATGATTCATTTTATATTTAATATTATTTACATATTAGCTTTAGGCAATATATTTTTAAATATTTTTTATATTTGAAATGTATTGTCTTAATTAACAATATAAGGTGTAAGATAGGTGCATTTGAATGTGTGTTTGTGATGTAATGCTCCTTGTACTCTAAAGAAGCCATTGATTTATGCATGGTGAAAGCGCTTAGTATTTTGGAGCTTGTTGTGAGCTTTGTTAATAAAACAGCAGTCGGTGCAGTTCGTATTCTTTTTTGATTTTTACAATTTAATAATTATACCTAACCTAACTCAAGAAGGAATAGCAAAAGATCAGGCAACTAAGCCATTCTGGATCATTAAAGTCTAGCAAATCAACATGTATTTCGAGCCAAGGCTTTCACACTCACCCATATTTCTTTGCGCACTTCACAGGCTTCCACATAAATGAGATGTGTGGCAGTGAGATAGAGAGTTCCAATAGCCTGTTTCTTAGTGACATACCGATCTTGTAATTTGACCTGTTCTACCTGCAATGAATAAAAGAAAATTAGAATACAGAACACTGTTACTTTCCTACAAAGAAATGCTCAACATCACAAGGACTCAAATCTCTTAACTAGTACTGAGTGGAAATGGGAATGCACAGGATCTGTTGCTATACTTCATTTGCAAAAAGGAATAAAATTCCTGTACAGCTGTCTACTATCATGTGAACTGAAATCCTTAAAACAAAGTGAATACCAGTTTCAGAAGCTGCAGACTTGAAATTAGACAACTTCATCACAAAATGTTTCTATTCTAAAGCTTACTTATAATTACGTCAGCACCATTTTGCCTTTAATTCTACACAGCAAGGCTTTTTGCTCGTGCAAGAGAGCCTGTCCTTGATGGCAACTACTTGCAGCAAAGCTCCTTAACAGTCTAAAAAGATGAATATTTTCTATCTTACCACAGACAAACCTTCATCACAGATTAGATGCACTTACTCATGTGCTCAGTTTTCTCTTACTTTGTGACATTCTGAAATGTGACAAATAACTTTGCTAGGAAGGATTTTGATTGCTGATGCTGATTCTAAGCAAATGGTCAAATGCCTATAGAACACCAAAGAGAAGTTGGATTGTGACGATCATTTAACCAGCATGTTACAAGTCAAACTGTACATGTAAGCAAACTGAAGGATTTTTCTGAATTCATGGCAAAAAAAGTGTCCTTTCTTACAGTCATCGTTCTCAACCTAGTCATTACAGACGTATGCAACTAGGAGCTTAGATGCACATTTCTACAAGTCACATGATTTCTAGCACTCCACCTACATCATAATAAATTTAATACAGAACAGTAAAATGAGTAACCTGATAAGTTAAGTTGTTTGATCTTTTTGTTTTATTTGCTAAGACCAGAAACGGATAGAAAATGAAAACTTAAGCACCGTCAGTTCCATCTATGGCAGACATATGCAGGAGACCCTTGGGAGAAAATGACTGTTTAAATAAGAAAAAGTGTGCAGTATTAAGAGGACAAGCACCAATGCCATTATTGTGGGTATACTTGTTGTCACCCTGACTACTCAGCTAGTTGATATAAAGTTAGCAGAAATCTGTTACAATCAGAATAGTTCTAAGTGCAGCAACAGAAATAAATCCATATATGCAAACGAAAACACAAACACCAAAAATTAGATAAGAAAAAGGTGCAGCTCTCTAATAACTGGCAAGCAGTGAAACTGTTGAGACATTTCATTCCATCAATGGAATTAGTCAGACTGAAAACTCATTACTGACTAAACAAAACCGGAATAAAAACATTAGCAGAACTCTGAAAAACAAAATAATGCAAAAAACTAGACGACCACAAGCGCCAGAGGCCTAGAAAGACAGGGTGCCGGACAGTGCTAAACTGGGAGGATGGTCAGACCTTACTGGGGAAGAAGTGGTGGATCTGGCTATACTCACTACCACTATACTGTGGAGTGGTAGCAGAAGAGTGGGGCTGATGCAAAGGCTCAGTCTGGAGGCAGGCACTGCAATTCACCAATGGGTGGTAGCATTCAAAGTGAGCATGTGCACTCAAAAGGGTAGGTGACCAATATAACATGGTTCACACATCCCCCTACCCAGAGGGTGGGGGGTGGGGGGGTAGGCTATCCAAGAAACTGCTGCCATTTCTGTGATGCCAGCAAAAGCACAAAGCATCCACATGGCTGCCTGAATGATGTCACATCTTGGGCAGTTCTTGCTCTGGCTCCATAAGAATAGTACAAATTTGGGAGTCCTTCCTTAAGGATGTTGTTACATTGAAAATTTAGTTATTGATGAACAGCTATACAGGACAACAGATAATCCCAGAGACTAGTGTAATTAGAGAAAACTACTAGGTTACTTGACTGATTGACATATACTTTAATACTGCTGTTTTTGGCATAAAGGAAAGATTCGTCTTCATAGAAACCCTGTATTCATGGAAAATTAAAAAAAAAACGGATGAGCACACAAGGCCTGCAACTCTGATTTTTTTCTGGATGAGGTGACATCAACCAAGAACAAAAAAGTTAAGGGACACATTTCAATTCAACTGAGAAGACTAGTTTTAAAAGGAGTGTGTTAACTTCCTCAGAACAAAATATAAAGTCCAGTTAGAAAACAGATTATTTTCAGGGGGAAAAGTAGCAGAACTGAGCCACTTAGGAAGGTCTTTCAGACTTTTACAGTGGCTAGACATAGAAGTTGCATCTTAAAGAAAACTTGACATGGCCACTAGGTGCACTTTCACAGAACAACTGAGGCCCAAATCAAAACATATGGGGGCAAGTACTCCAAAACAACGTGAAATTAAGCCAGGACTTAATTTATTTCTCTAGCAGTGGCCCACGCGTTTAGTGTGCTACATCTTACTGATACTAGGTGTCTCAGATCCTAACTTCTGCCCAATCACTTGGCATGGGTATGAAGAGTTCTTAGTGAGCAGTGGAAATGGAGAAACTATATGGTTTATCTCAGGGAGTAAATGCTGGAGAGACTTGCCACACTGGAAAGACACAAGACTGGTATTCAGCTTCAGAAGGAAAGATTTGTCCTAATATGGCAAAAGCACAGGGACCCAGTCTTGCTGGTGTTGGAATAAGAATGGTGGAATTTTGTGTATGCTTTTTGCCCACATGCCAGCCGAGTTTCAGACCTCCCTCCAATCAGATACACGGATTCATTCTCTTCCCTAGAGCTTTCTTCTCTACTTAAGAGTAACAGCCATCTGGTAGTGACCATCATTCAGGCAGTCATAACAGTGCTTTATGCCCCTAACGGCATCCGAGCTATAAAAGCAGTCTGTGATGGCCTAACTCCAGTCCCTGGATGGGGGAGATTAGTGATGAGCATCACCACAGGGGTTCACAGTGCTTTCTTATGTGGATGCATGCTCTGGCATACCCATTATGAAAGGGGAAGGCATTACTCATCAGTGGCTTGGTGAGCCTGACATCCACCACCATGCCACAATTTTGCATCCCTGCCCCTCTTCTAAAAGGAGCTCTACATTACATGCCTGGGTTTTCCTCCATCCTTCCCAAAGATAGGCCTACAGATTCTCCTTTTGCCAGCATCAAGTACCCCAGCCTCTTACAGAATTGGACTGCCTGGGCTACACAGTGAGGGATTTCTCTCTCTACACTACTAGTGCAGATTCAGAATGAGACCATTAAAAGGACTTTGGCTTTGCAATCTTGGTCTTCCTGAGATTTTTCTGGGAAAGGCATACAGCAGACCCAAGGGCCACTTCTAAAGGACTGCATCCATGTAGCATCCTTCCTATGGGAAAAGGAGGGAGAAAAAAAGTTGCAACACTTAAAATAAGATGGAGATACAAAATCGGTCATCGCAAGATTTCTTCCAATGAAACAGAGTATGTGTTGTAAACTGATTGAATTATTACTAGCCAGGCATCAAAAGACAAGAGGTTGAGCCTGTCCCCAACAGAAAGTACAGTTGTGTACATATACTTACCATAACAGTAGATGTTCGAATGGATTGGTGCTACAGTAGCCCTAGCTCTATGTATTATATCCTGCCAAGGATATAACAGCTGGCCAGTTCCAAAACTTCAGACCTTCCACATGCCTAAACTGTCAGGCAGCTCAAATTAAGCTGACTAAAATACAAGTATGGGACCAAAGCTCTTCAGAGCTTTCCTGCCAACAGGGAGAGGCGAGACCGGGCCAGGATAAGAATGCTAGAAAGAGCAAAAAAAAAAAAAAAGCCACACACACACCCTGCCATAAACACTACATGCATAAATAAATAAAAATAAAATAAAGCAGGGTGGAGGCAGGAAGCAGCAAGCATTTGAACATATACGATTTTAAGTTTACTTACACAACTGCACTATGCTCATCATACTGATGAGTGTTGCAGTAGCTTTAGCTATGTGTGTAGACTCCCCTAGCATACTACACTTGGGAGGTGGAAGGAGAAGAGTCCAGGAGCCCTTGGAGAATGGTCCTTGCAAAGCCTGATCTAGACCTACAGAAGGAGGTATGTACATAGAACCAAGATGCAACTTCTAGAATCCAACCCATTCCAAAAAGCCACAGCCCTGACTCTACATGGAAAAACTACTGTTGTTGAGAGTAAATTAAAAAGAACAGCAGATCTGAAACTTTTAGTTCAAGGCAGTACCCAAGCTGTTAGTGGACATACAAAGGATGGAGTATCCCTTCTCCCTCATTTTTAAGATCACTAAAGAAAATAGGGGAGTGGATAGTTTGGCTTAAAGTAAAGTCTGATACAACTTTAGGCATAAAAAGACAGATTAGTTCTTAAACCCTGTCTCTGTGGAAATGAATACTCTTCTTGCAGGGGTCAGATCAATCAGTAAAATCATATTCACATCAGACAGATTAGCTGGTTCAAATGGAGCACGTGTTGGCTTCTCTAACAAAAATAAAAGCCCAAGAAGGAACCACTAGTTTTCTTGGAGGGCTCTTAAGTAAAACTAATTTCAAAAACATTTTGACAAGAAAAAGCCTGAAGAAAGGAGGATGCATGGCCCAACATGCTGAAATAGCCAATAAATGAACAATGGAGGAGCAAGAAAGGGCAGAGCAAAGTAACTTTTCTTCTTGGGTAAATGGGAAAATATTCACCTATATGGAAATGCTAACATGTATGCGTCTAAGATATCGTTCTACAAATGCTTTGTGGACGATATTTTTTGGCTTGTCATGGTACTGTTGTAGGACTGCATAGCTTCCATGAATATCTAAATGGTACTCTAGAATTTCTTAAAATTTGAAATGCCTTTTTCTGAGGAATCTTTGAATTTTTTGGATGTCAAATTACAAATGACAGGGTCTGGTCTAGAGACAAGTATATATAAAAAAAGATGTACAGGTCAATAAATATCTACATAAGAAGAGCATGCATGCGAAAAGGACCTTTAGAAGTGTCCTTAAAAGTCAGCATTTGCGAGCTAGTAGGTTGAATACTCAACCAGAAGTTTGTCATGCTCAGATGTAGGAAATGACCAATAACTTTATTGAAAGAGGTTATGGTATGGAGGAGATAGAAGAGGCTAGAAGAGATGTCTTAGAGCTAAGGAACTCGAAAGCCAGACCCTATTTCTCTACCCAGACTAATAGTGTTTCTGATGGGTTGGGTATAACCTTATCCCCACCTTTAAGATATCTTATGACTTATAGTAGAGCTAGTAAAACAACAAAAGATGTTATCAGCAGGAAGCGGGACATCCTGAAGGCTATAACAGAGCATGAAAGTTTGCTTCCTAATAGACCTAGGTTTACGTATCATGACTGCAGTAACCTAAAAAAGTTATTATGCTACAAAGATTTTTCTCTAAATAGGAACACTGAACCTGTCTAACAAAAAGGGTACCTTCCCCTGCTAGAATTGTTCCTACTGTTCAAATATAAATCAATCTACTGAGTTTATACATCCTGTGAATGGCACAAAATTTGTTTTTTGCTGTAGTGCAACATGTAATACACCATCTACTATATATCTTGCCACTTGTAACAAATGCTTAGGTTTCTATGTTGGGAAATCGACTAGAAAGCTAAAAGACAGGATAATAGAACACCGGTCTGAGATTTGGAGAGGAGTATTAACTCTTTGGCCAAGCACATTAGTGAAACTGCTGATACACATCAGTTTAGCTTTAGAGCTATACATGTAGTATATCCAAACATTAGCCATGGAGATTTAACAAATAGTGTAGATATGAAGGAATACGAGTGGATTATTCGTCTGGAAGCGGACAAATATACCAACTCCGAGATCACACTATAGTGGGGTTAAGGGCAATGTCACGGCTCAGGCCAAGCAATTTTTTTCCCGGGGTGGGGGTGGGGGGGGATTGCTGACCTCAGCCTTCACTATTTTTAGATTTCGGTCTATATGCGTCGGCGAAACAGCATTCGCTATAATGCCGTTTTGCCGATCTAATATAGACCCCCCTGCACCCCCGCACCTCCTGCATACTATATTTTCCAACTCGGATATCACACTTCAGTAAAGAAAGGAATACATTTCCCAAGCCACACTGTACTGTGATCTCTATGCATAACATCGAGTACATATCAGTGAATGCAGTTGTATTCACTGATATTCTCACTCTGGTAACGTTTGGTGACACGGAAATAGTCCGTCATTCATCATTTCCATGTTTGCTGAACCCACCTTCGACATTTTAATAGTAAACCACTATGAAGCTACATCCCAAGCTAACATGGCTACTCTGCAAAGGGGGTATGATCTGGTTGTCTCTTGCTTGCCGAGATATCTCATGACTGCTGTATTCACTGTAAGAAATTGAGGTCCTGGGGCCCAAAAATAATTCAGAAAGTTGAGTGCCTTGATCAGGGCAAGAATCTATGATATATAGATATGTACTTGCATCTGTCATTGGTAAACCCATAGATTTGACACTTTATCCACCCATAAACTATTCCCCATGCAAAGTCCAAGGCATTTGTGGTGACAAACTGCTTTGGAACAAGGGGGGACAGGACAGACCTGGATTTACAGATAACTGCTGTCTCCAACAAGTGACTTTTCTGACAAACCCCAGCACTGGGATTTTGAAAAGACAAAAGGATGTTGCTGCTAGGATCAGAGACTTCAGATACTACTGCATCTTTTTCATGTGGAGTCTTCCCAGGGATATCACGAAAATCATCGATGTGAGGAGATCAAACATCTTGAGGTGACTGAAGTCAGAATGGGAAACCTTAGAATCCGATATTAAGATCTATTTTTTTTTCCTGTGGAAGAAAACTGAACTGAGGTTTCCAGCTGACATCCCAGGAACACAATGTTGTGCGAGTCAAAAGACTTTTGAATATTTTCTTGAAATCCCAGTTTGTGTATGAGATCTCTCCCCCAAGAGGCAGACTCCTCGCATTTTGAAAAAAAAAAAAAAAGACTCTGTAAAGATAAGCAAGTCATCTAAATAAGGAAAAATGAGTATACCCTGTAGCCTGCAATGAGCTACAACTGGAGCAATACACTTTGTGAACACTCTTGGGTGAGTGGATAGTCTAAAGGGCAAGGCAGAGAACTAATAATGTGATCCAGACACACAAAATTTCAGGAAAATGCCTGAAGTTTGTATGAAAAGGAATGTGATAAAACTAGACTTAAAAGATGCTTAACAGTAAACTTGAAACAGGAAGAAGAGACAACAGGTTATGAAGGGACTTCATTTTGAATTTGGGCATTATCACAAACAGGAAAGAAAGATCCAAAACTGGTCTCCAAACAATTTTCTTTCTTTGGGACTAGGAACATCCTTGAATAAAACTCATTCCTCACCTGGGAAGGAAGAACTGGTTCTAATCACATCTTGCCACAGGATGTGATGAAGAACAGATGAAAACAAAAGACTCTGATATACCAAATGAGGAATGCCCCCCCCCCAGAAATGAAGAATTTCCTCCCACTGCCATCTGCAAACTCTGTCAATTTTCAGAACCCATTTGTTTCAATCTGTTGCCAAAAAGAAAAATTGAGATACAGACTTTTTGGAGCAGAAAAGGGGCCAAGGTGCTTCACAAGGTCCCTTGAATAGTCATTCAGACTTTGTCCTTGGTTTTGAAAGGTTTGAGACTTATTTTTGGAACCTCCATGTCATTTCTTAAATGTTTGTTTACCTGAATTCTGGTGAGACTGTTTATTCTGTTTTTGCAGAAACTGTATGGAGGAGAAACAAAATCCTTTGTACAGTTTAGAAAAGGAGAGCTGAAAAATCAGAGATTCCCTGCGTCAGCTTGCCCCTTTCATCACACTTTTTGATCACCTTTGCAGCAGATGGGCCAAACACAAAACATCTATCCAAGGAAGAATTTAAAGTCTCATTTTTTTACATCTGGGAGGTTCTGAGAATGCAGCCCGGCAAAACTCCTTAAAACAGTACCAGTGACCACAGTACTGGAAGTAGCATCAACAGAATCACACACACACTGCACACAATAAGTAGTGACCTTTGCAACAGAAGAAAAAGAAGTTATGTACTTACCACAACGTTCCATCTGTGTTGTTAATCTTCATTCTTCCTCAACAAGTGGGTTTGGATCTGACCCGTCGGATCCAACTCAGTCAATGCTACAGCTCGTAGACATCAAATACCTTGAGCTTCTTTACCCACAATGCACCCACCCAATTACCTCAAAGTCATATATAAAAATAATATATAGAGACCATGTAAATACTAGTTCCTCCAGACGCCATAGGATGGGGTTTGGTTGGAGGGGTGCTGAGGAAGAATGAAGATCGACAACACAGATGGAACTTTAAGGGAAGTATATAACTTCTTTATCTGATGTTGTCAATCTTCGTTCTATCCTCAAGTGAGACACTGTCCCTACCTACCTGTGTCCAGGGTGGACACAAGGAAGGATATTCCTGTGCACAATAGAAACAAATGACACCCTGCCTCTGGAGACCACATCAGACTAGTACTGAGTGACAAAGATATGGGAAGTAGCCCAAGTTGCTGCAGGACAAATATCGTCCATGGACATTCTTGACTGAAAAACTGTGGAAGTAGCCATGGATCTGGTGGAGTATGCTTTCAAGGAAAGTGCAAGAGAAATGCCCAATTTAGCATAGACAAAGGAAATGCAATTTGTCAACCACTTTGATTGGGAAAACCAGTTTCCAAACATACCCTATATGTTGGTTACAAACATACCCTATGTTGGTTCAGAGAAAGAAATAAACAGTTGGTCAGCTTTCCTGATTTTTTTCTGTTCTATGCAAATCGAATCACAATTGCCTTTGGACATCCAGTAAATGTAAAAGAACCGATTACACTGTAGTATACTGGAATTAACTGGAAACAACTGAAATAAGACTGGAATGAAAGTCTTTACCTATTAATTACTCAAACTTGTACTGAACAGGTGCCAGTCTTTCATTTATGGGCCAAGTCTTTTGTACTTTTCCAGAATGAATTCTGCACACACTGCAGTTCAATTAATAAGGCTTTATTAGATGTTAACAACATCAGAACACTGTCTTTGATAACAATGCTGATAAACACTAACAGTCTGCAGAAATCCCGGAAAGCTGGATAACACAGTGCTGATGCATATATCCAAAATTTCGACAGGTGTACTCTAATTCTCCTGAATAATATCAACGGAAACATTCTTTTGAAAGAACATTCTGTAGCTTTTCCTGAAACCTTATTTCTGTACATCTCAAGCTTAGCCAGCAAGACTATCTTTCCCTTGAGAAAGGAACATTTTGTACTTCTCTGAAACTGAATGCATAGATGTCGGACTCTATTTTCAGACCCATTATTCTACCTTAATGTACTATAATGAATTTACTAAGAATACCCACACTCTAATAGCTCCCCCTGAGGTCCTTGACTAAAGTTTACAAGGACCTTCTTTTGTAGTTACTTTATATCTGTACTGCTTACTACTGTAATCTGGCTTGAATATACAGGCTTTACACCACCTTAATAATCATCTGCAGATGTGTAATAAAGTTGCAAGTTCACTTTGACCACTAAGTCACTTGTACATTTATGGCCTATTTGGACTGAAGTCTCTTAACTTTATGATTTAAATTATAACTGGGCAATTGTTTTTCTTTACCTGGTGAATAAACTTGCAATTTTAATTTTGACCACTACATGCCACTTCTACTTGGATTAAAGTCAGTTAACTTCATGATTTATTTACCATATTACCAAGATCCATAGTCTTTATAGGAGGCTTTAAGTCTAAGTTCTGATACATGTGTGATATATCCAAAACCTGCACATTATTCTGAAAATAAGGGTTTTAATTCTGTGGCTTTTAAAGCCGATTAGGCCAGGTAATCTTTTAACCCTGCGGTTCTAGAAACAGCATGGAGAAAATCCCATACACATCCTTAACCTGCCTCGGTGAGTCTTCATTTAAGTTACACAGAGTACAAACTGTTAACCCTGCCTATTTTTCTCTCCAATCTCTGTATGCTGTAATGGTAAAATCACACTGTGTATTGCCTGTGTTTTTTACCTTATAAACTGGTGCCATATTGCACAATGATGTCTCTCTCCTATAGCAAATTAAACCTTTTCCTGTTGTCCATAGTGTCCTGTAGTGTTTAGTCCAGTTTCTTTTTTATTTTATAGCCTATCAAACATTTACATTTGTTGATCAGGAAAATCTGACTGGATTGAAAAAAAAAAATGAAACATGATGGCTATTTTCTGAAGATCAATTGAAATAAGCACTGAAGGGATAACTTTATAACTGGTCTTGAAGCATGATTACCATATAGCATATTAACAGAGGTCTGTACATTCTCATCTAGATTTGTTAATGATGTTATTTAGCTTTTTTTTTTTTTTAATTTCTAGGTGCTGTAATAGAGCTTGGCCTCCTAAATTTGTGTCCAAAATAGAATATGAATATTTATGAACTACAACAGTTTACTAAATCCTATGCTTTCTGTATTTCAGATCTATTCCTTTGCATACTGTCAGTGTCCTTTTAACTTTGACTTATGTACAATAAAGTGCACTGTAATCTGTAAATTAACTGCCCTGCCATTCCTTGAGTATATCAAATTACCACCTATTCTTTACATAAACTTATCTTAATAAGCCTGTTATAAATAATGCTGTCACTTTACCCTTAACTAAGGACTGCACACATGATTCTGTCACTTTATCCCCAAATCTAATCACTGAATAACGTGAAACAGAAATGATTCAGTTATAACATTATATTCTGAAACTGGACTGAAATGTACTATACTGAACACGTAACTGAGTATGAAAGTCGCATTCTGAATCTTGATCGAAATTTACATTACTAGACATCTAAAATAAGTGTATAAATGTTATAATCTGGAAACTAAAGTAATACTAAAGGAATATCTTTTGCCAGTGTTATCTAAACACAGATAAAAGCAAAACTGCAAGCTGGCAATGTTATATTCTGGAAACTAAACTGTTAGTACATTTCCCTGTCAGTACTGTCTGAACACATTACATACTGAAAACTAGTACTGCTGTACAATTGTCTGAAAACATGAGAACATTTACATACTCAATACCTTTTTTGACAGTGTTACCTCAACACAAATAAAAAATAAACTGAAATCTGGTAACGTTATATTCTGGACACTAAACTATTAATACCTTTTTGTGTCAGTATTGCCTGAACATAGATAAAACTAGTATTGTTATACAGCTGTCTGAAAACATGTCATTTACATACTTGCTTAAACTCGTACACTAAGTTTAAACACACACTGAACAAACAACTGAAACACACAGTTCACTTCTGCACCACAGTCTTGCCAAATTTAGGCCTACTCTGCATTGTCTCAATCACTGATGAGGTATTGGAAGGCCTGCTTTAATGTTTAAGTGTCCTTTTTATAGTTAGGCCTTTTAACCCTCTCCTTTTCATCTTTTGTGCAAGGCTGGGTGGCTAAAGTTCTTGACTGTATTTAATATCAGGTCCTTAAAATAATATTTGTAGCTTTAACAATTATAAACGGATAGCACTGCTTGTTGCCCTAACATTTTTTCTGCATGAAATAAGTCTGTAAGGAAACTGATAACGTACTATAATGAACTTAAAACTGTTTGTTGTCCTGACTTTTTTTTTACATTTTTCTGCACGAAATAAATTCTTGCAAATCTGTAAGTAAACTGATAATGTAGTATAGTGAACTAAACTGATGCAACTGGTAAATAGATTCTTTCAAGTCTGCAACTGAACTGATAATGTACAACAGTGAAATGGAAAGGCTTTTAACTTTATTAAATCAAACGGAAACCTCATTTTCCTGCCATAGCCTCAAATGAAACTAAAGTAATCATTTGAAACTGTGCATTTCTACACTTTAATCTTAACTGTCTGACTTTCTCCATTTACTCGCGTGGCACTCAGATTTTAACATACTGCTTTGTGAGTGAAACTCCACCCACTGTCTCACCATAGTGGTTTCTTTAGATGACAATTTAACTTTGCAGTACTACTGAAAGCTGCAAGAATTTCTCATTACTGTCTACAATTTTCTAGGATAAATAGTAAGAACTGTAACTGCATAAACTGTATTAAATTGATTTTTACAACACTGCCTTATGGCATACAATACTGGCTTTAATTCAGCTTGCTGAGCTGGCTGTAATGTGATCTGGTGTGCTCTATATAAACTGCAATTTTTGCATGAAATATATACAATCTTAAAACCGATTACATAGACACATGTATTACCAGATTTAAACTGATCTTATTCTGGAAGTTTACTTGTCTGTCTTTTATACAAATGCGACAAAGGGAGACATTGCCAGCGCAGCTAGCTGGAATTTTGTAAACAATTATGTCATTTGTGAATAGTGAGATGATTTGTGTAAGATGCTTGTGTTGCAGATGTGTTAGAACTATAGGTCATGGGTATATCAAACTGGTTTGTACAGACGTGCAATAAAAAGGTATTTTATAAAGTGCTTGTGCATAAAATGTAATCACAGTTTGCCCTACTGGAAAGAAATCTACATGCACTATTGTAACTGTTTAAATGTATATAGATTAACAGTGGAACCTGGAATACCGGAGGCTAATTTAATTTCAGTTATTTTTCTGAAGCTACTTTAGGTCTATGCCATAAAAGAGGATATCTTTCAGTGTCAATACCGCAAGGAGACACATTCCCCCGGATTCACGAATCCTCCGTGTAAGACTTAAGTCTTACTCGGAGGCTGCAGTTGAACGGTAAGACGTCAGCATGCCATGAATATGCATGACGGCACACTGACCCAACCGTTAATCCTACACGGACAGTGTAAGAAAGCAGGGGGGCGTGTCCGACTGCCGAGCAGTCTAAATGTCCACGCCCCTGCAAGTGTTTAAAATAAAAGGAAATAAACAAGAGCGAGTCCGCTCAAATCTCCCAGCACCCAACACCTCACTGTCTGATATTGTAAACTCCCATCACACATCTAAAACGCATAACCATAAATTTTTTTTAAATACCCAAAATAGCTGCCCGTATTTGCGTGTGTGTCCCCATTGCTTAGCTAGTTAGCAATTCTCACATGGAAGAGCATAAGAAAGAATGTTTATGCAAATCACACCAAATAGCAATAGCGTAATGGTAGAGCATTCGCACAAAGAAGAGGCATTCACGGTTCGAGTCCCACCACTCCCTTTCATATTTATTTTTTTAAATCAGTATATGGAATAATACCCAACATATATGTTCAAACATAACTAAAAAGCAGTGAAATGGCCAATGTATCAGTAAATAAAATAAATATTTTAAAGGATCCCAAAATAAAATTGCCTGCAGTTAAGCAGCGCTTAACCCAGCGCAATATAGTTGCCCCTAGCTAACTCGCACCTTACCCAGTGCAATGTAGTTGCCCATAGCTAAATCGCACTTTACCCAGCACAAAATAGTTGCCCAAAGCTAAATAGTGCTTTACCCAGCGCAATCGGTTTGCGCAGAGGTGCGCACCGTGCCAACTAGCACACCGTCTGGCAACATGGAGCAACGTAGAGCAAAGTTGCTTAAAGACAGCCATGCCCCTTAACTTGTCTGGACAGTAGTAAAATAAAATGCAATGTTAAGGTTTGAACCCAGGACACTGTGCACCATAATCAAAGTGCTGAACCACTAAGCCACGACAGCTTATGATAAACATCCACTGTTAACATATATATACTAATAAATGTTTGATTAACTATTGCTAAGCATGTCTGCAGTCAGCCGAGAATATTCAAAAACGGTCAATCACAGAAAAGTGCGGGAATACTCGCCATAACTGATTGTATCTCCCATCTGCAGTTAGAATGCCTGGTGCTGGAGAGGGTACATGCTTTCGAGCACAACGCTGGGGCATCGAGGAGTCAAGACATATGGTTTGGCTCCTAGTCCATAGGCATGAGACTAGACTCCTGCAGGGCCAGTTCCAAGGAACGGAGTATAAGGCTGAGGCTTGGAACCGGTTGGCTCATGAACCCACCAGTGCCACAGGCGTCCCTCGGACTGGTGAGCAGGTCCGTCACCACCATGCAGACCTGAAGAGGCGGAAGCAGGACCTTCTAAACCAGTGGATCCAGGAGGCCCGGCAAATGCGGGATGCCCCACTACTAAGTAGGTAGCCATGGAATGCCGCTATGAATCAGCAAGCCTATGCAGATAGGCTACTAAAGCTGTGCCCCCAGGCAGGTGAGCAAATATTCTGCATGTATTGCTACATGATATATATGAGTGAGCATGAGAAAAGTGTTTAAGCCCAATAATATAGCAATAAAATGTCCTGATTAAATCGTCTGCATGTACTGTTATATAACAAACGTCATTGAGCCAGAAATTGAGTGTACTAACCCACCAATCAAGCTAAAATAATTCTGGAATACTATCTCTGCATCTACTGTCATAACATATAAGTGAGCAGGCCTGAAAAAGAGTGTTGTAACCTATCAAGAAAGGTAGGATATGTCCTGAATATGTCTTCTGTATGCAGTGTAATGACAAGTAAAGGAGAGAGCCTGTAGAAAAGAGTGTTCAATGTAATTAATAAAGGTATAAAACTTGGAGTGCGTCTGTGTCACTTACTTTGAAATGTTGTTGTACCCTTGCAATAATAAATAGTACTGCTGTATTAGGTGCTGTCAACCCACAGTTGTGCAGTCCCATAGGAAGTGGCAGTAGCTGTGAAGTATAAAACATTCATTCTCTGAATAAATCATCTGCATGTACTGTTACCTCTCATTCTCGTAGGTCCCTCTGGTGTGACGGCAGGGCAGCCGATCCATGCTGGTGAGTGTGTTATACCTGCAATGTTGGTAATGAAATATGCATGTCATAGGTGAGGTGTAAACACACCTACGCATAATGCATGCCATGCATGTTTGCTGTGAGACGTTGCAAAGCTCAGTAATGTCAGTAGTTGCCTCAATGGCATGCAATACACAGAGCATGACACACAGTTGTGGCAACCCCGTACTGCACATTGGATAGGCATAGTTGCAACACCTGTACACAACACAAGACATTTATCACATGCAGTACACAAAGTCATGCTACATATGGCATAACCACACACCCGCTGTAAGGTCACACATCAGTATCCCACATGTCATCCACACACACATGATGTACCTCAGGGGTAGAGGCCTATCATGGGGCTGTGCAACACTCTTCTACACAACACAGTCATGTTAGGCAATGCTCCCTACTGGGCACCTCATACATCCATGTACAAAGTGGCTGGGTAATAGTGAACGTATCCACGGCACTGCAGTTCAGGTACAGCATGCTAGGCGGTGGTCTGTCACACAGTAGTAGCCGTGAGTGACCACAAGATGCATGATGATGATGGCACATGGTACTACACCCCATCCAGTTACAGTGACCACAGTACTACACACGGCAGTCTTTGCTGTGCACCTCATTGTTCTGTGTGTGCAAAACATATGCACCTATACACACCATGCATAGCATGTTGTGTGTGCTTACATATGCTAGTATACACATTTTGCACAACAGTCGCCATCTGTACAAAGAGTCACATATATGTCCTGGAATGCTGTTTGGTGTATAGGTCGCAAGACAACATTGGGTATGTGTGGTGTTTAATGTTGCAGTCGTGTAGCATGCCATGTCATGGCTGGCAACAAAATATCTGCAATATGTCCCACACGCACCATAACCATTGTGCAATGTCCATGTCGTGCATTGGGATTCCTTCACGTCTACATGCACCACTCATCCCATGTCTGTACATTGCATGCATTTGCTACACCTGTGCCCACTATTATGTGATATGGACACAGACACGGTCATCAGACATGGCAATCTATGCGTCACACAGATAACACATGCAGCCATGGTATGTATACCATTGAGTGATGGTGCACATGACATTGCAGAGCAGATAATACTTGCGCAGCAATGTTGTGTCCATGTACACATTGTGTTCCAGGGTGTAGCCAATCACTGAACTACACACATGCATCAAAGTCATGTATAATGTCATTAGATAGGGCTGTCTACACTTGCACTGCATGGTGTTGAGCAACACATGGTCTGCCGGCTGACATGTGTGGTGACTGTTTGCCTTGTGATACTGTCACCCACCATCACCCGATACTGTCACCCACCATCACCCACTATTGTGTATGTGTTGGATTGCTGGTGTGTGTGTGTGTGTGTGTGTGTGTGTGTGTGTGTGTGTGTGTGTGTGTGTGTGTATGTGCGCGCGTGTGCTGTGGTGAGCAGTGCATTTCTGTGCATGTCTGCATGTGTGCTAACATCATGTACAGATTGTAAAGTGCGTTTCCTGTCTTCCTTCCACAGGTGCTGAGTTAGACGTGGCTGAATGCAGCAGGGAACCTGATGTCACCGCCACTAATAGTGGAGATGATGAGACATGTACTGTGGCACAGGAAGGTCTGACAGGGTCTGTCGTTGGTCCACCAATCAACAGTACACAGCGGTCAACCCCATCTATGCGCACACTCATACTGCCAATACATCCCTTGTCACCAATGGCCGTAGCTGAGGGACAGCATACAGTTGGCATTGACCAGGAGAGTGTGGTACCTATGGCACGTGCATCCCCTCACAGCAGCCATAGCTGGATTACCGGAACGGTACCACATAGGCGGATGTCCAGGGGTTCTCTGGGGAGCACCACTGGTCCTATTGTCCCTGGCAGATGTGCCCCCGGAGGTATTACAACCTCCAGTATGTTCTGGGCTGTAATGCAGGCATGTATGGAACAGTACACCCGACAGGGACTAAGGCGCAGAGGGCCCATTACACTGCTATCAATGACAGCATCCGTGACCTGGATGGTGCCATCCGGAATTACACAGAGGTCATTGATAGCCATTGGAGGGAGACATTAGATGTCCTCCACTATGTGTTAGCCATGAGCCAGGACCGTGCGGGAAGGATGAGAAGCCGATGCGGACACATGCCAGCAACAGCATCAGCTGGCAGTCGTCACGGACGGACCATGGATCACAGCCGCTCTCACAGTGGCAGTACCAGCCCCAGCAATGCTGGGGTTGGCCTGTCCATTGACCATCCTACTAGACCACGTGCACATGGTGCTGGCCAGTCCCAGCAGGGACATGGGTCCAGTCATCATACCTATGCCTCTGATGATAGCACCCAGTCAGGGGTGGTACCAGATACTGCCCGTAGCACCCCTGCTAGGCACAGGTACGGTGTCCGTGGCTGGAGACAGTGATCTGTACGACCTAGCAGGTACAGTCTGTGGCTGTCCCACAACCGCCCGTATATGGCAGCCACATGGTGGAGTTGTGTGCATGTAGACACACATTTACCATACAACTAGGGCTCACACATACACACACACATTGCATCAACATTGGCCCATGCAGTACTGTTGTCCCACACACACAGATTGGATGGGTCAATGTCGGGCTCTGGCAAACCTACAACACACCCTGTGCATATGACACCTGTGCCACCTCCTGTCATCCGTCACATTGATGCAGGAATTGGCTAACATAGTTCTGATGCACAGAGTGACATTATAGCAGTGTAGCAATAGTAGCAAGTTGCCAACAGGAAGGTGTACTGATATCCTTGTAGGTATATCTGAGCAGGCATTATGCATCACAGCTCTGATGATCATTGTAGCATTGTTTACACCAGTGTTAGGTCTGAGTATGTATTGTCCACCCATGTGCCACTTGGCTGAAGTGTACAGTGTTGCCAGCATGCGTTAGTGAGTGGACAGTACGTATGTGATGTGTGCATTACAAATTAGCGGGTGTACATCTGTAAACATGGTGCGTGCGCACTGTCTGCATGTACGTGCACAGTGGACATGTGGGATGTGCGACATACCCTGTTCTACATATTAACATCTCATGGTATCTTTCGATGGCCAGTATGCATTCTACTACAGATATGTACCAACATGGGTACACGTGTGTATGACATGGGTTGGCATTATGCTGTGGGTGATACCATTGATATCTGTCAATGATCTGCAGTCTGGCAGTACACACCACCTCAACAGCATGACTATAACCAATCATTAGATGATGTCCTGACAAATGACTCACAGTTGTAGGGAACTCAGTAACAGTTGGATCCTTCCAGTACTATACTATAACAGTAACCAGTGGTATTGACCACCACACATTCCTGGGACCACACCTGTGTGGCATAAAGCCCTCTTCAGTACATGCAAACATACTAGGGATATGTCCATCCACATCTGGAAATGCATGCATTGGCCTACACTGCATTCCCCGGATGGGACGCATATTCTACACAAGGGTATCATACAGACGGATACCTGTTGTCCAATACATGCTGTATAGTAGTACGCCATCTATGGCATAGTCATCCACATTTACTATACATACTATCCCAACAGTACCACATAGGTGGTAGCCCTGAACATGTATGTTGGGTACCAATGTGTACAGACAGACATGTGTTAGGTCATCTGTCCCTTGGTATCCACATATCCATAGGCATTGTGGGGTCCCTCGGTGCTTCACATAACACATTAGGGGCCTGCATGCATATCCACAGGGCTGGTGCACACTTATCATGACTGTCCATTATTGCCAGTCGTTGTGTATGAACATGTCTGACATATACCCCAGCAATTACCCTCACTCACAGTACTCTATAGTACGTGTCATGGGTGTGTGTGGTAGGGATGTCCTTGGCCACAGATCACTACATTGGCCAGTCTTGACGCATACATACATATGTGACCTATGATCCGAGAAGCAGCGGCACAATCTGTCGAAGGTTACAAAAGTATTCATGTAGTATGCAGGCTTCACATCTATGTATTGCTTGAGGTCACATGTACACAAATCTATTTGACACGCAGATACCCGGTGTGCAATGCACATACTGTTTGAAACATATGTCATACTGTAGTAAAAGCAAAACACACACTGCATTGACCACCTGTGGCACACACACACTCAGCGTTTGCAGGACTCAAACCCCTACCTATGTTAGGATACTAGAGAGATATGCATTAACACGGCACTCTATATGCATTACTGGATGGTTTCTGTTCTCCTTGAATATTTGTAGGATGTGGACATCATCACACTTGGCAAAGAGGTATTCACCGCTCCTAATGTATTTCCAGTGTCTCCAAAAAGGCCACTCCTCTCAAAGGCAGTCTCACACACACACATTCACACTCAGCATTTGCAGGATTCAAACCCTTACCTAACTATGTTATGATACTGGAGAGATACGCATTAACACGGCACGCTATATGCATTACTGGGTGGCTTCTGTTCTCCTTGAATATTTGTAGGATGCTGACATCATCAGACCTTCTGAAGAGAGGTGTACCTCTTAAAATGTGTTTTCACAGTCTCCAAAAAGGCTACTCCTCTCAAAGGAAATCACACACATACACCCCCACCCCACCCACACACACACACACACACACATGGCATTTGCAGGACTCAAACCCCTACCTATGTTATGACACTAGTGAGGTACGCATTAACACGACGCGCTATTTGCTTTACTGGGAGCATTCATTTCCAAAGCTCTATTTGTAGGATGCTGACATCATCACACTTGGCAAAAAGGTATTCACCACTCCTAATGTGCTTCCACAGTCTCCAAAAAAGGCCACTCCTCTCAAAGCCAATCTCACACACACACATACACACACTCAGTAATTGCAGGATTCAAACACCTACCTAACTATGTTATGATACTAGTGACACGATGCGCTATATGCTTTACTGTGTGGTTTCTATTCACAGGCTATATTTGTAGGTTGCTGACATCAGACTGGACATGGTAATGTGTGTGCACTTAGTGTTGTGCAATCCCAGGAATGAACCTTGTAAGTCAGCAGGTGTGAACATCTTGAACAGGAATACACAATTCATACCTGGTGTAATCTGTGGACATATTACCATTCCTTCATATGACCATACATATTCATGCACGGATTGTAGGTTTTGTGGATACCACATGTGTCTGTGATGTTGGTAAAGGGCTATTCAAAGTCTATGTGGGACCTGTGTTGCTCCTGTCAGTGATGTATGTCCTGGGTGGCTGCCTTGCGAGATATCTAGCAGGTTTGGGGAACATGATGTGCTCATTAACATACCACAGACGTTTGGGTTGTGTGTTTGTTGGTTTACAATATCTCTGTTCCTGACTGCAATCATGATGGACTCCATGGACTAGCATTTCGGACTTCGTAGGCTTATAGGAATATAGTTCCCATGGTGTGTTGTGCACCAAAACTTGTGGGGTGTGCCACATGTTGCTGTAACATTCAACGGTGTAAGATCCTGTAGAGAGTGTGAGGCTCAACAGACTGTTCGGGTGCAGTGTCTGTTTGTCCTGTCGTTCACTTATGACGCATATGGGGAAACAATGTTATCTACGTGATGGGATTCATTTGGCATTGGGAGGACCAGTTTACACATTCTACATTTGAAATCTCCAGGTATGATGTTAGGGCCTTTTGTCACTGGGAGGTGGGTATATATGTATGGGCCTGTCTGACAGGATGTTGACATGGTCAGTCAGGTACAGTTGACCCCGACTCAGGACATGTATGACTGTACATCGATATTTCTGACATAGCTGAAGGAGGTGTAATGTTTCTGTCTGTACTCCTTTGCAGATTATCTTTGCTCAGCAACAACAAACCTGAACACAAACCGTTATACTCTTTTACACACTTGACACACTACTGACCCTTTGTGATCAGTCGACAGTGTATGTCATCATCATATCCTGGCATGTCCAAAGGTTGGTTTTGGGTGTACTCTCCAGTCCAGCTGGTGCATATTGGAATTCTGACGCATTGTTAGAACTGCCTTATGTACACAGGTAACACTGTCCTCCTACCAACAAACTCAGATATCTGAGAGAGGTGCAACTGTATAGACAGACAGGAGGCTGAGCTCTCCCAAGCCATGCCTGGCACAGTCTATCGGGTAGTGAAGGTAACCACACACACCACAAATACAGTCACACATGCACCTATGACAACAGCAAACCGTATACATTGACACACAATGACATACTTGGAACATCTAAATATACTCTGCCTAAGCAGCTGAGACATCCAAAGCAGACACACAAATAACTGCTAACACACAACCATACACACATCACATAGTTCACAAAGTCACTGTGCCACAGTCACTGCCCTTAGGCCTACACAACACACCTCATACACTTGTATTAGGTCAGTGTAATTGTCCATCACACTGACATCCCACTCACCAGGCTGAACAAGGTGAAGGTCACTTTGTGCTGTGTGTCGGGTACCAGGATATGCCACATGACATGCACTGTTGTCAGTCCACTGCAAGTACAAATATGGCTCCATCATTGACCATTCTGATGTGTAAACCCTCAGACGTTCCTCCCTGGACTACATGACAAGAGACATAGAGGGGCTCTCTGATCATGTAGCCCATAACAGTATGACCCTGACCTTGTGTAGCATCTTACCCTCACCAAGTATTATGTCACAGTATACAGATGACATGATCACTTTTAACAGTTGCCTAACAGATTGTTGTCATTCACAGGGGATCCAGTGCCTGTCAGCCTGGGATTACACGCTCAACATGCCATGTACATTTGCTATGGACGCCATGCACCTGTCACCCCTAGGCTTTCACAGACTGCCTTAGGCTCTTGACACACACACAGTGGCTGTTTGAAGCGAGTGGCTGTTTGAAGCGAGGGTCAGAAGACATAACCATAGCCATAGATGATACAGGGTACAGGAAACGGAGAATGATGGTGCTCAACAACTGATGTCTAACCCTCAGAATGCATGCACTCAGGATTCACATCAGTATGGAATCTGTCGATATATGTGCAGTAACAAACACCTGGTTCAGGCTCACAAAAGCACAGCAGCACTAACAGGTTTTACGTCATACCATGGTTTTCAGACACAAGACTCGGACCGGACAACAACAATAGGAAGGAATCCATATACATCATTCATACACACACCTCCAGGTTGGTAGCAGTACACAAAGCATTGGGGAACGTACATGTGCAACTGAAAGTGGGCAAAACTGCATTTCAGTTTGTAGACTGTTACAGACCACACTCCCAAATATGGGCACAACAGTCGTTATTCCTGGGAACACTGGGGAATGTGAAGATCTCACCAAACACCATTATATTGTGTGACTTAAAATACACAAACATTGACTGGGTATACTAAAGCAGTGACACCCTCGCACAACAGTTGCTAAGATTGTTACACTCAAATGCTAGGGCAGACCTGGTCACCACACCCACAGGGGGTTAAACATGTGGGACCTGATCATCACCCACATAGGGACTCTATGTTCCACAACAGAGGTATACTGTAATTGTTAAGGTCGGAACATACATTCATCTCACTAGACATACATATCCCATACACGCACACACATCCTATGTGATCTCAGTGACATACTTCTCATGAGCAAACGTCACACTTGTACAAACTGTGGTGGTATCCCTCAATGACCCTGGGACAGTGTTAATTACGACTCGGACAACTTCATACTTTACAAGCACATTCTATGGACAACTACTGGAATTCATGGATCATGCTATCCCAGATAACTACAAGACTCACTCCTCAAAAGGCAGGGGACCCGTCTACTGGACCACGGCCATTACAGAGCTATACAGGGACAGGAGGAGGCTACTACATTATAGAGCACAATCAGGAAGGCATCTCTGATCAGTACTATGGTATAGCTACGATCACTTGTTGATTCATCTAAGGCCCACTTCTAACGTACACTTGCAACAGACACTATGGACAATCACAAAGCCTTATTTAGTTATGTCAGGGACCTGGGTGGGAACTCACAGATATGCTGCAAGTTACTGCATAATTACAAATGATACAATGAACCCACTGACACTGCGAACATCCTGGACAACAGGCTCAGTGGGAATGTTTCCCCACCATACCCCCTGCAGTGCACATGTCCATCACAACAGGGTGTAGCCTCCCTGACATCACAGATGAACATGTGTGTGCTGCCCTCTCCATAGCAGACAACACAGCATCAGTGGGACCAGATAGTGTCCCAGACTGTGGCATACACGAGATTCATGACAAACTTCACACTCACATTATGTCACTGTTCAATATCACAGTTACTACAGGATGTGTACCCATGGAATGGCATACAGCTACGGTGTACACGCTCCACAGTGATGGTGCCACAAGGGACCCTGGACATTATCACAATATATGCCTAACTATCCTGGTCTGCTATGCTATGGAGTGCATCATGGAACACACACATACACATTGTGAACCTACAGACACTGGATCCTACACAATTTGGTGTTGTTGTGGGCATATCTTGCCTCTTGCATATGTTAGATGTCTTTAAACAATGAACAGGTCCATAGACGTACACAGGGTTGTCCACACAGACTACCTGGAGCTTGCACACCACTTCTACACAATACCCCACTTGGCCTTTACACACTGGATCACCGGATTCAATATCTACACATATGTCACAAGATGGATTGCTAACTGGATCATGGATAGCACACACATGGTCAGTATTGCAGGTGCCATGTCTGACTATACACCAGTTACACATGGCATCCCACAGGGCTCAGTCCTGGGACCTCTCTTGTTCTGTATACATTTCTGATACATACTGGCTAACACAGGAGGAATATGGATGACCATGTTTGCAGATGACTGCAAACTGTGTGCCATAATAGACTGCACAGCTGGCACAAGCATCCTCAGAAAGGGTCTCACAGAGATGGATGACTGGTGCCAAAGCCATGGCCTATAGGTAACTTACTTTAGATGCACAGTCATCACCTTTGGTAGTAACATCGTGCACACAAATTACCACATAGGTGATGATACATCACGTACAGTGTGTGCGATTTGGGGACATGAATACTTAGTACTCTTGCCTTGGACATTCACGTTGCCAATGCTGTTGGACACACCTATTTAGGCAACCTTATCCCATACAGTTTTACATTTAGATTAGGTGGGGTCATTGTGACCCTATAGTCATCAGGCACATGCTTGGATACAATGGCCCATTTCGGATGTACCTTACCAAACACCTGCAGCAAATGGAATGTACACAGATCTACATAACCAAGTGAATCTAGGGACTCACACAGATGGTATGCACAGTCTGGCTATGGTCACCCCAGCTCTCCTCAGTTGCTTACTGCCTACTTGGATGCAGTCTGTGCCTTTTGTTTGATGCCATGTCCATCACAGCATTGATGGACAGGCTCCACATGAGGATATCAAAGTCCCTTACAGCTACATGCTCCAGGAACAGGTACGTGAGCAATGATGTTAATAGGACATGCTGGAGGGGCATATTACCATCACAGAGGCTCCACTCACTCGGGAATGTGATCACAGTCCCACGTATGCACAGACCCACGCTGACCACCTACAGGTGACATCTTCACAGGTGGACGGGTGATCGTATGTTTAGCCCTGGGACATGTTATGGGTCCTTGCTAGACAGAGGCAGAATGAAATGAACATATGTGAGATATCTTGTGTGACCTACTATTAACAAGCACAGTCTACTGATCTAGCGTGATTGCAGAATACAAACACACTGTGGCTAGGCTTCTACATACCCTAGGGCAGACAGCCTAGTGTCAACCTCTGAACCTATGCTAATGTTCGGGATGCACATTGTTCAGTGATGGTACTGATTGCAGGTTTTGTTTCTTCTTTACTTTACCACTTCCTATGAACAACCTAGGTTTCTGCATAACATATTTGATTGTGACAGGATTTCACTATATTATATTGCGCCTGTTGTCATATCACTGTGTGCACATGGTGGATTGGTGAATAGTGCAAGGTTCCTGGGTTGACACTTGCAACTGAGGGATATGTGTGGCCCACTGCTGTACTCAAACTTGCCCTAAGTGTGTGAGCATGCCCAGTTCAGACTTTGTTTTGTTGCCTGACATCTGTCTCATAGTTTCAAGTGTATGAGCATGCCCAGTGCGACCTTGCAGTATGTTGCTGTCTGAGGTCCACTACATTTGTTGATGTGTGTGAACATTACCAATATTAACATTTATACTATGTGTGTATTGAATATCAGGTTCTATTATTACTGCAGGCCTCACCTTTGTGTCTTAACTCAACAGGGATTATGCTATGCCTGCAAGGTTTCCGTGAGATACTTAGCATTTTTTCATACAAGCTGACCACGGACATCTGTCATGGTTTAGTGGTTCTGTACTCTATCTATAGTGCACTGTATCCTGGGTTTGAGAACTGTCACGGCTTCATATTTTCATACATGCCATAACAGACTGCTTCAAGAAAAGTGAAACAAATATGAACTTGTTAACCTGCTTTTGATGAACTATACCCACATTTGACCAGACTTGCACAACATTGATAAATGTTGCCCAACATTGCTGGACAGTGCACAATATTGCTGAACATTGCCTGTAGTTGTGCTACTTAGTGTGTGCTAGTGAGAACTGTTTAGCAGTGTTTTATTATTGCTTAACACATAGCAATCATGCCTCAGGTGGTGCTGCAGGGCTGTCTATGTCGGATGCACATTTTACACTCCCTATACATGTTTGTTAACAGGTAGTGTCAAGTAAGGCATCGCTTTTACTATATGTGCGAGTCGGAGAGAGGTATCATTTCCAGGGTTCCTACTGAGCCAGTGTATATGCTATGCGTTGCCTCTTTGCCAAGGCCAAAGCATACTGGGCACGCCTCCTTCTGCCTACTGGGGCAGGCTCAGGTTGTTCCTCCTCAGAGTCACGCTCACCTGTGATGGCCTTGGCAATGGTGGGGGGCTGTTGTGCCCGGCCCTATGCTGCTCCTGCTGCAGCTGTTTTCGTAGGATCATACTGTGTAGCATAGCACATGTAGTTGGTGAGTACTGCAAGGCTCCACCAGATGTGTCCAGGCACCGGAACCGTGACTTGAGCAGCCCAAACACACGCTCGATTACATTTTGTGTTTGTGCATGTGCCTCATTATGGCGTTCCTGTTCAGGTGTGTGTGCATTTCTGATGGGTGTCATCAGCCACGGCTCGAGTGCATATCCAGCATCCCCAACTAGGTGACCATGAGAGATGTCCCCATTGGCAAATGTCTGGTACAGCTGTGTCAGATGCCAGATATGGGAGTCATGGTAGCTTCCAGGGCAGCCAGCACACACATTCATTATTATGCCCTGGGCATCACACATGACCTGCCAGTTGATGGAGGGGTAACCCTTGTGGTTATAGTAGACCCTACCCCGCTCACCGGCTGGTGCTTTGATGCGAATGTGCGTGCAGTCTATTGCACCCACTACACCTCAGGGTATTCCACTATTTGCTGGAAGAGACGCATATTGCTGGCCAATACCTCACGGGAATTGGGGAAATATACATGCTCACTGACATGTGCTGCCATGACATTCAGGAACTAGTGCAGTACCCTAGATGCTGATGCCTGTGAAATCCCCATCATAAATCGCCAGTTGGTCTCTGGAAGGTACCTGTTGCTAATATTCTTAGGCCAACATATACCTTGGTTTCCACTGGGATGGGTTCCCCTCTGTTGGTTCTGTGTGTGAGGCGTGGCCTGCACAGCTCAACAATTTGCTGCATGAGGTCTCTGTCCACTCCATAGCGCTCCACTATCTCCAGCTCATGTAGCCCCTGGTAGGTTACCCTAGGCCTGTACACTCTTCTCCGTCTCCTCACTGTGGGTTGCTCAGCAGCATTTGCATTGTCACCACCCTCAGCATGTTGCACATGTCGCCTTATGATAGCAATGGCAGCCCCTAACATTTCCTTCTCTCAGTAAAGCTTTTTCAGTTTTCACTTCTATTAGGTTACTGCAGTGTTGCAGTGTGTCTGAGAAAAACATACTGGAATGTTTTTTGCTGAGTTTTAAGTGCTGGGCTGGGCTAGTGTAATGCCGGTGTAATCGACTGATTCTGATAGTAGGAAGTTAACCAGGGAGTACTAGCAGAGCTAGCAGGTGAAAACTATTTGTTGCGCTTCCTTTTCCCTTTGTTTCCTCAGGGGGCAGCGCCGCGCAAACACGTGCACACACATGCTTACACGGACTAAAACTTGCTTATTCTTGTTAAAACGCGCTTACAGCTGTTTATACAGCCTTACATATGCTTACTCATGCCTACACACACACACACACACACACACACACACACACACTTACACGCGTGCGCACACTGTCTTACTCTGGTTTACTGGCGCGCACACACGCGCGCATGCACGTTCAGCAAGAAACTTTGGTGTTATCCACAGCATACACCTTCGATTTCTTGACTTTACCTGGCCTACCTGTTGGCACACCTCTTTCACTATTATGTAAATGTAAGCTGACACATGTCACTCTGCTCCAATGAGCTGCACTCCTTTCATACATACCCCCCTCGTGATGTCACCTATCTTCTACTCTGTTACTCCCCTTATCCTACTCCTACACTCCACTGACTGTGCTCATTTGCTATGTAAACTTGCGATTCACTATCATAACTCTCATTTGCATAGGATTACCTACTAATGCTTAGTTACATCTCTTAGACTGAGTTTCCCCCTTAGCAACCTCGACTCGGTGGCCATGTTGTCTTCAGCCTGCCATTCCCTTGCATTGTAAATTCATTTTAGCTATGAAATCTACATTTGTGGATCTTAATTATTCATTTTCTGCTTTTTAGGGTGCAGCGCTGCGCTACGGTTAAACCCCGGAAATCAGGATTAAAAAAATAAAAATTATTTTTAATTTGCATCACTTCCCATTGCCAATGGCCATATTTTTGGCCATTGGCAGGCTTCCTCCTGTGAATGCATGTTTTTTTTCCAGCTGACACGGCTCCATTTTGCCATTTGCAGAACCGTACTCAGTTATCAACTGAGTACATTTCTGCAAATAACACTACTCCTACTCGGACAGGTTCGGGTTTCCTGGATCATAATTTTACCTCATTTGCATGGCTTTCGCCTGCAACTGAGGTAATTTGCATATCCCAGCTCTGTCCATATAGGACTTGTTTGGAGAGCTCAGTTGCACACCCCTGCCGGCTGTTCCTGGATCGCTCAGCGGACATGTTGGCATGCTGGAGTCTTACTCTACTCTTAGACTCCGTGCAAGCCTTCATGAATCCGGCCCATTGTCTAAAACTAAGGAGCTTTCTCTAGTCTCTAGGGTGAAATAATTATTAGTCTTGAAATGTGAAGAAATGCAATTGTTTTAGGACTTCCAACATCTGCAAAAGATCTTAGGTCTATGCATTTTCACAGGTAGATGCTAACTACTGCCAGATTCCAGCAGTGGGGGTTTCACCTGGGATATAATTAGATGACAAGAAATTATGTCATTCTGCAAGCTATTCCAGTAGTAATATTTGAGACATTAATTTAAAAAGTCTCTTAGAGAGATAGAGCATTCTGTATTCTGTCTTGGACCTGACAAGAAGCACTCACCACATCTGCCTTGCTCTATATGAAGTAAGGTTCTAGGGAATAGTAGAATTCTCTTTATAGATATAGTCAGGAATACACTGAAGCTTACCTTAGATATTTTTTCTTATTTGAGACTGTCCTACAATGTTGTTTTAAAATTTTCCAGTGATTTTTGAACTTTGATGTCACTGCCAATATATACAGAGTATTTTCGTGTGCTTTTATTATTAAATATATTCAAACCTTTCATTGTGGCTGATCTGTGTAGACATATTTAAGTTTTGAGAGTACTTGCATATTTATTTGGCGACACTGTGTAGGCCACTCCTAACAGCCTTGTTCTTGGTCAAACTACCATTTGTATTAGTATTAATACTACACAGTAAGATTGGACACCCTTTGTTAAGGGCCTTAAAGTAGCTGATAAGGAGTTGGCTGGTGGCAGTGATAATTACCTTATAATCTGAGCAAAATGGGGTATAGCTAGTAAACCTGTGCCAGCCTCTCTCAGGGGTGTGTGTGTGTGTGTGTGTGTGTGTGTGTGTGTGTGTGTGTGTGTGTGTGTGTAAATCCATCCTTAAAAGAAGAGTGCATGTCAGTTACATGGGCAGGGGGACGTGAAGCACTGGCTGGAGAGAGGGTGTTGGAGGTCTTGGCTTGGCCACTCAGCTGAGATCTCAACTCTATAGCTGGGCCAGTGGGGAGTCTTATTGGGAATCTGTAGAAAGAGGGAGAAACCCAGACTGTCTGTGGTCTCCATGTGCTCTTAAGGGAAATTGCATGATGCAGAGAGCTGCGTCTGGAAATACTGTGTGTGTACCGGTCATCCTCCCAGTGCAAGTCCTCTACTGGTGCCAGTGGTGAGGACTGAGGCTCCTTGGTTACTGGTCCAGTGATGGGTTGTCACAACAAGTGTGTGAAGTTTCTTTATCTGGAAGTTTACTTGCATGTCCTTTATACAAGTGCGTAAAGTTTTTTTTATGTAGTATGCACATTTATTAGAGTTGAACTGATCTAATTCTGGAACTTGACTTGTCTGCCCTTTATAACACAAGAGAGTTGAACCTGTGGCTTTAATGACACAATACTTATGATGCACTCTTCATGCATGGGATCTGAACTCGACTGTACTGTCACTTTTATAGTGTAACACTGACTTTTAAATATTATATTCTGTAAACTAGCAAAGCATCATTTAATATTTGTACATTTTTTTCTCTCTGTCTAAATTAAGATATTTATGCACTGCAACACTTTTTAACACAAAGCTCTTAACGATGACTGCTAACCAAAACACAAAAATTAATTTGCCAAATCTGTGCACTTTATGTGGTATAGGGCATTCCAGAAATGACAGTCAAGTTAATTCTCAGAATAAACACGTATGGTTACCCAGTTTTTCAAAATGGCCACACTCAAGATGTCTTTGAGCACTTCAGCTGTGTCAGCTGAACTGGAACTTATTTTATCTTTAACTCATAAATTGGCATGTTTCTGTCATAACCAATCTTTACATTATGTACTTTTGCACAAACTACTGCATGGAACAGAAAATCTTATTACTGAAGTCTAAAACAACATATAACTAATGACATCTCCATACCTAGTACAGAGCTGTTACACTTTGAACTGTTAGCTGCTGTAATCTTTGACCCTTTAAATCCTGACAAAACTGCGTTTGTCCCCCCTAATAAAGATCTATTTGTAACTGAAGCTGGAGAGTATTAAATCAGCACATTATTCCATAATTTTTTCTGTAAAGAAAGAAATATGGTTATTCCTTTTAAACCTTAAACAATGACAGATAAATGCTCTGGTTTGGTGCTGGACTGCCACACCCTTTACAGATAGGGCTGAAAATCTGCAATATTTGCACTTGCTTCTGAAAACAAGAAGTTGTGTGAAATAATGTGAACTTGAGACATTACAAAAGTATTTGGCATGGAAATTTGCATATTGCATACACTCATTGTGTTGTCTGCATTTGCCACATTGTGATTTAACGCTGTACCTGGGGTTACATGTAAACAAAAATTTTATTACATTCTGAACATTTGTAATTGAAATCATACTATGACTTAATTCTGTATGTCGAATTACATGTGTTGCAGCATTTACACAAGAATTTCTGTCATTTAAGTCTGAAACTGTACTGATAGAAGCAGACTCAGTCTGTGAATCTGCTGCACTGTGCTTCTGTGTTTAAACCCTTTTCCTAAACTAATAACCTTTAAATTTAAAAGAATATTTCTGGAACACAGTGTTTTTAGACTGCTTTACCCAACTTTTTAACTTTAAACCAAACACTTACTGGTGTCTTAACTGTAGAAGCATTACTTGACTTTTACTGATGAATTTAAAGTACTTTGAGCTGTTAACTAAAAGTGCATATAAAATCTTCCATAACTTTACGATTCTGGAAGAATGTGTCCTGTTGTCTGCATCTTTTTAAGCCTTTTTCTTGCTTTCTGTCTGGCATTACAATGAAAACTTGAAAGTTTGTGAAGATGGTGAAGTACGTAGCTATTAACTTGCTAATGTATTCTACATTCTGCCAGAACACTGCTGAAATTTGTTGATTTAGTGCTGGTCTGCTGAAGTTTGGAGTTCTTTTCTGAAGTAAACGCTGGTGCTCTGCAACTTGTCTAACAGGTGCAATTGGTGTATTGAGGGATACCGACTGCTCTGGCTGTTTTCTGTATAAAGTTTAATAGTGGTGTCTTACCGACAGGTCTGCTCTGCAAGGAGTAACTGTTATGCTACTGGCTGTGGCCTTGTTCTGTATGGAGTTCACAGTCTCCCATCTGGAAAAAATACTGGTGTGCTACTGATAAGTCAGTTATGAAACTTCAATACAGTGGATCCAAAGGAAGACCTGTTTCAGGAGGCCACATCTGCTTTGTAATGAGTGATAAAGGTACGAGGTCTCACCCATGTGGCAGCTGCACAAATAGATTCAATAGGAAGTCTGGCCTGAAAGGCCAAGGATGTAGACATTGCTCTTGTGGAATGTCCCTTTGTCTTCCCTGGTAGTTGTTTATTATTCTTACTGAAAGAGAAGGAAATTAAATCAGTCAGCCATTTTGACTAAGTTACTGGTAGGATTTCCTGAAGTCTTTTGTCCTATACAGGTAAAAGCATAACTGCCTATGTACATCCAAGTGATGCAATTCATATTCTACCTTGTCGCTGTAGTTTGGAAAAAACACAGGCAATTCAATGGATTGCTTCATATTAACCTCTGAACAGACTTTTGGAAGGAATGATGGATTAGTTCTCAAGGACACCCTATCTTTGTGAAAAAGAATATAAGGGAAACTAATGGAAAGAGCTTGTAATTCCGATACCTGTCTGACAGAAGTTATGGCTACTAAAAAGAGAGAGAGTCTTCCACGACAAATACTTCAAATCACAAAATGATGCGAGTTCAAAGGGTGGTAAAATCAAGGTGTTTAGAACACGGCTTACGTCCCAAGGGACTGGAGGCTCTTTGAGCGGGGGTCTGAGTAAAAAGTGCCTTTGAGGAAAGCTGTAAATAAACCTATGAGACATAATCGGAACACCCATTTCTCCAGTATGAAAATTAGAAATGGCTGCCAACTGAACTCAGATTGTCACTGCTGCAGCTCCTTCAAAGAGTTTGGAAAGAAATTCTAGGCTTACAGTAACAGGAGCTGTACAAGGTTCTATGTTCTGTCCCACAGCCCAGAATAAATTCCACTTACTGGAATACAATCTCCTCAGATTGTTTATGGGAAGAGGAGAGAATATGACTCACTGCAGGGGGGGGGGGGGGAGTAGCACATGGATAAGCGTGGAATTGGGACAGCCATGCTGTCAACTTGTGGGTTTGGATAGACGGATGGGACTCCCCCGAAGAGTGGGTCAGGAGATCTGGAAATGGATCCAAAATCCAAAGGTTCCTTCAACAGATGGGTCTGAAGAAAGGGGAACCAAACTTGTCGAAGCCAGTAAGGAGCAATGAGGATCACAGTGCTTTTCAACGAGCTGGCTTTCTGTAGTACTTTGGGAATTGGAGGAAGGGGGGAAATGCATAGAGCAGTCCCGGGGGCCAATCATGAATCAGTGCATCCCTTGGCGACTTCCCTGGAAGAGGAATGAGGCAAAGTAATTGCTGCATTTGGCATTCATGGAAGTGGTGAAAAGGTCACAGCAAAGCTGGCCCCATTTTTGGAAGATCTTTTCCACAATCTCTGTTTTCAGGGACCACTCGTGAGGCAACAGAATAGCTCTGCTGAGTTTGTCTGCCATCGCTTTGGATTTCCCCAGGATGTGCATTGCTATCAGAAAGCACTGAGAAGCGATTGCCCATTGCCAAACTCGTTGTATCTCCTGACATAGTGGGTAGGATTTGGTTCCTCCCTGCTTCTTTATGTACCACACTACTGACATGTTGTCTGTCTGAATTGCAACCGTCCCAGTCGGTAGAAAGTCCTGAAATGCCTGCAACGCATAGACCACTGCTCTCGTCTCCAGAATGCTGATGTGCAAGTGGCTTTCATATTCTTGCCATAGGCCTTAGATTGTCATCCCCAGATAATGCCCCCCCCCACCTGATCTGGGAAGCGTCCGTGGTCAGTACCTCACTGGGTTGAGGAAAGACAAGGGGTCGGCCCCGATACAACTGGTCCGTCTGTAGCTACCAAAAGGAGATCTTTTCTGCAAGATTCCGTGATGATAATCTGATGTGAAACAGGAAGACCTTGCATTGACCACTGAGCAAATAGCAACCACTGCAGAACCCTCGTGTGTAGTCGTGCTAGGGGGAACTAGAAGAATAGCTACTGCCATGGTACCCAAAACTTGCAGCACATATCTGGCCTGAACTTTCTTCTTTGACATCAAAATCCTGATTTACTAATGAAGGGACTGTATTCTGTCTGGGGTAAGTTTTGCAGTCATATTTCTTGAATCCAATTCTGTGCCTAAGAAGCTAATATGCCGAGATGGTGACAAGGCAGATTTTTAAGTTTACTGTGATGCCTAGTCTGGCGCAAAGTGACACTGTTTTGTCTCTCGTTCATAGCAGTAGATGCTTGGTGGTGGCGGATAGCAGCCAGTCGTCTAGGTATGAGAACACATTGAATCCCTGACGTCTCAAGTGAACCATGACCACTGCCATGCATTTGGTGAACACTCTGGGGGCTGTAGTGAGACCAAAGGGTGGGGCTCAAAGCTGGCAATGACCATCTCCCAGCCAAAAGCACAAGTGTCTCCTAGACCATCTGTCCATCTTTATATAGTAGTACGCATCCTAGAGATCTATTCAGCACATCCAATTGTCTTTCCCTATAAACAAGAATATTGACTGCAGAGTTACCATCCAGAACTTTGACTTCTTCACTGCTTTCTTTAGCTTGCTGAGATCTAGAATGGATCTCCAGTCCCCTGTCTTTTTTGGAACTAAAGAATCTTGAGTAAGTTCCAGATACCATTTGATCTGCAGAGACCTCTTGGATGACTCTTTTCTAGCAACGAGGGTATCTCTTGTGTTGCACAGTCCTTTTGACTGGGTGGAACATCTGGTAAGGACTAGTTTACCAGAGGGGGGAATGGAAAATGGTATGTAATAGCCTCTGGATATAATTGTTTGTACCAAATGCCTGGCAAGAAATCTCCCAAGACAAATGGGTACAGTGACAAACAAGCCCCGACTGCCTCCAGAGAAGAACAGACTGGCCTCCTTTCAGGAGCGCTGGAAGGGCCCGTCAGAGAACACATCTCTGTTGCCCTGATTTTGCAGACCCCCAACCCCCCCACCCCGCCATGAGGTTGGCATCTTCCATTACAACTTTCCCCTCTGCCACTGGGGGAAGAGTCACCACGTGCATCAGAGAAACCTTTTTGGGACTTGCAGAAAGTACAGTTGGGTACACTTACTATAAATGTAAATGTTAAGAGTGTATTCACCATAAATGTAGATGTTAGAGTGTATTCACTGCTGCAGTCCTAACCAATGGGTTATCCAAGCTCCCGGTAGCCCTCAATCAGCCAGAATACCAAAGGTAAGTAAAAATGTCGTTGGTTGCAAAAGATGTCAGGGCGTCAGATACAAAAGGAGGCAGCCAGCGTCACTTCCTTAGTCTTTCTTGCCATAACTGTCAGAAGCCCCCAGAAAACAAGGCTTAAACCAAAATTAGCCTGTACCTTAGGAAAAGAGAAAAGGGGGAAGGAGGACTGCAACAGTGAATACACTCGAACATCTACATTTATGGTAAGTGTACACAACTGTACTATGCTCATCATGTTTCACTGTTGCAGTCCTAACCAATGGGTTGATTACCAAAGCCCAGAGGAAAGGGAAGAGGAACCAACAGAATCAAGGATTGGAGATAATGCCCTGCAGAACAGCAGTGGCAAACCCTGCCCTGGCTCTAGAAAACAAAGGCAAATTATAATGCTTTGTGAAAGTGTGAACAGAAGACCATGTGGCAGCCTCCAAAATGTCTTTAGTAGGGACACCCCTTAAAAAGGCTGCAGAAGTGGAAGCTGCTCTCGTTGAGTGAGTCCTAACCCCTTGGAGGAGGAACCTTGCCATGAAAGGAATAACAAAAAAGTAATACAATGAGCAATCCATTTAGAAATGGTATGCTTAGAAATAGCCTTGCCCTGGGCTCCAGGGGCAAAGCTGACTAATAGTTGTAGTGATTTCTGAAGGTCTTTAGTTCTGCCCAGGTAAAACCTGAGTTGTCTATGCACATCAAGAGAATGTAGGATCGTCTCACCTCTATTTCAAGGATTAGGAAAGAAGGTAGGAAAGTGTATGGACTGATTAAGAGTCAGGCTAGAAACCACCTTAGGCATAAAGGAGGGGTTGGACCCTAGAGAGACTGCATGGAAAAGAAAAGGCTCCACAGCCAAAGCATGCAGCTCCGAAACCCTCCTTGCTGAAGTTATAGCCAAGAGGAAGGCCGTCTTCCACGAAAGAAACTTTAAATCTGCAGTGGCAGCTGGCTCAAAAGGAGGAAGAGTGAGTTTCTCTAGAACAAAATTAAGATCCCAGGCTGGAGTAGGCACCCTTCTGGGAGGTTTTAAGTTGCTAGCACCTCTGAGAAACATTTTCAGAGAATGAGAGAAAATGGGTTGTTTAAAAGAACAATGAGCAGAAATGGCTGAAGCATGGATCTTGATAGAGGAAAAGAAAAGACCACCCTGAAGCAAATCAGCCAGGTATTCCAGGATCAGAGGAAGGGTAGGCTGAGAAGATTCCACTCTAGCCTGCATCCAAAGAGAGAAGAGCTGCCAAATGGACAGACTGAAGATGAAGGTGTAGAATGTTTCCCCTTTCCTGAACCAAAAGATCTGGCTTCAGAGGAAGATGCCAAGGAGGAAATTAGGAAAGACTGTGAAGCAGTGGATACCAATGCTGCCTGAGCCAGTCTCGCGCTATGAGAATAGTTCTTGGTCGTTCGTCCCTGATCTTCAATAATACTCTGGGAAAAAGAAGAAGAGGGAAGGCATAAACTGACAGTAGCGTCTAGGGGAAGGACAGAGCATCCACTCTCCAGGCTCTGCTGTGATGCTGTCTGATGCAAAAAAGAGGTAGAAGATGGTTTTTCGGAGAGGAGAAGAGATCCACTTGGAGTGCCCAAACATTGAATGATGCTGTAAAAAATCCAAAAACTCCCTAATCCTTTTCTTAGAAAGGGGGTAATCCTGACTTTCCCCATTTAAAATGTTCCCCAAGAGTATTTAAAGTATCACCAAAAGAGAAATCTTCTGGAGGAGAAACAGAACGGATGGACTCCTCTGCGTCTGAATCCACAAAAGGAGAGAAAGCTTGTGAAACCTCTTCTTCATCAACAGAAATGCTAGAAGTATCAGAACCTGAAAAGGACAAAGCCTCAGGAGAAAGACATCCCTACCTCTTTTTGGAGGAGGAGGCTGTGAACCCCTAATAAGAGTCAAGAGGTCAT
This sequence comes from Protopterus annectens, assembly GCF_019279795.1. Lineage (NCBI taxonomy): Eukaryota > Metazoa > Chordata > Ceratodontiformes > Protopteridae > Protopterus > Protopterus annectens. The sequence continues at coordinate 212,647,965 of NC_056749.1, read as the reverse complement.
CCATTTTATCCATTTGAGAATGAGGGGAATGAAAGGAAACTGGAGCCTGCTTCTTCACAGGCTTACAACTGGAAGATTTATTTATTTATTTATTTATTTATTTATTTATCATTTGTTGACAGGGAAAGTCCGACTAGGTTCCACAGAGCCTGTTTTCAGCAGAGGCCCGGGGAGAAATGCTCCAGATGCATGTCTTTGGAAAAGAATACAATAGGAATGACAATCTCCATGGGGAATCTGCTTTCCACAGGTAAGATTTACCTGCAAGGACTCGGGAGGTCTGGCAACCACCGAAGTTGTCGGTATGAGCTTGCTGTCAGAGCAAAGAACAGAGGTCTTGAACGCTAGAGTCAACTTCGCTGCTCCAAATCCAGCTGAAGAGGCAACAGGCGGAAGGTCAGAAGGCAAAATTGACACCGGAGGCCTGGGGGCCTCTGAAATGGTCTCAACAGAGGCCTGCGGTTAAAAATCTGTGGGCTGCAGAGGCTGCAAAGCCACCTCACTGGCTACCGCATGACTGACTACCAACCTATCATCCGAGGATTTTACCTTTGGAAGCTTGTCATGGTCCTTATCTTTACGCTTCTTGGGGATGCCTGAAGACCAGCAGACACTATACCAACAAACTTAGGCCAAACTCCAAAATGCTTAGCCCGACGACTAATAGTACGCTGATTAAAGGAAGCACAAAGATCACAATTAGGAATGTCGTGGTCAAGGCCTAAACAAAGAATACAATAGGAATGACAATCTCCATGGGGAATCTGCTTTCCACAGGTAAGAGAATTGTTAACTTTTTCTGGCATTCGTTAAGACAAGAAAAGAGGATCTCCAACAGGTTACTTAGCTGTAGTGGACTTCAACTTTGTAGTCTGAAACAAAGGTGGTAAACTGCCGACCGGCACTCATGCAAGAAATGCTTCTGCTTCGGGCTCCGCGGCAAAGAAGACTGAGGAAGTGACGTTGGCTGCCTCCTTTTGTATCGGTCGCCCTGATCTCCTTTGCAACAGACGGCAAACGTCATTTCTACTTACCTTTGGTATTCTGGCCGATCGAGGGTTACCGGGAGCAAGATAACCCATTGGTTAGGACTAAAATAGTGAAACACGAACATACACATCTTTCCACCCTTTTGACCTTTGGGATAAGGTCTAGATGGGGCAAAAAAATGGACTTCAACGGCAGATAAGGTTTTCCCGTCCTGCTTGCACCTGGTCAAAGTTTCTTTCACCTTTGGTCCAAAAAAAGGATGAACCATAAAAGGGGGCATTGGTGAAGGAAGGAAGACCTGAAGGGCTCAGCAAAGTTGCAAAGGCGCATCCAGGAATGCCTCCTCAGGGAAATTCCTATCACTGCCGCTCTACTTGCTCCATCAGCCGTATATGAAATGAGTCTCATGGAGGACTTAACTATGGAAATGAGGGTGGAGAGCTGCGAGGATACTTTGTCTTTAGACCCCTGAGCTACAGAACCCTGAAGGGCATCTCCAAGCTCTATGAAGAGATCCCTTTGAAGTCTAGTAAAATGGGTAAGGTAATTCAGCGCCCGTAGGCTGAGGGCCGCTGAAGAAAAGGCACGCTTTCCATGGTCCTAGCCTCCTTGTTAGGAGGATGGACAGATGAGGTCTCCAATATCTCCTCCTTGGTGGCCACCGCCACCACCATCATATCTACAGGGACACCTTTAGTCAGGAATTCCTTCTGTGAGGGAGCAGTAATAAATTTGTTAGGCCTCCTCGGAACAGGCTCCACTGTATCAGGCAATGTCCAGGCCTTACGAGAGATGACACCAATAGTTAAACAAATGGGGAGTCACCCAGGAGATGGAAGGGCGAGACCCAAAAGCCTCCAGGTATACCGATTTGTCCTCAAAGGCTGGTAGACTTAAAGCTACCCCTCTGTTTCAGGATCTCAAGGATGTCAGAGAAACAGCCATCCTCAGAGGGGGACCGTGGTAACCCTTCAGAATCATCCAAATCTGTATCAGACGTGACAGACTCAGGGGAGTCTATGTGCTTTCTCTTGCACAGTCTCTTCCTAGGTACTTCAGAGGGGTACTCCTTTCAGAAGAGACCATGCCACCTACAGGGGCCACCTGAGGTTCTGGGTCTCTACGCTTGGGAGGGGGCGGTGGTGAGGAGATGGGCACTGGCACCTGGGAGGGATGAGAAGTTGGCTCCAATAGCGGGGCTGTCTGGGGAGACAGCACCCTCTCCATCAGTTAGAAAGCCCCCCCCCCGCTCCGAAGGGACTCTCCGCTCTGAAGAGACAGAAGGTAGACCCCGAGGTGGAGCTGCTCTGAAACTGAGGTAGGAGCAGAGCTCAACTTAGCCGAAGCACCAAGAGTTAGAGTTGGATTGGACGAATGTCCACCCTGACTCTCCTCCCTGGACTCAACTAGCGAGTGTAGGCTCCTAGATTCCTAGACATTGGAAGGAGCAGAGGACATTACAGTCGAGGTCGGAACCAAAGATTCCAAAGGTGGTCTCGGTGCCGACTGTTCTGCTACTAATAAGATCCAAACTCTCTGGCTCCAAAGACTCCAGGGTGATCGGAGGAGGAATCGAAAAGGCAGGCGCCAAATGGGATGGCTCCAATTTCTTTGGGGCTGGAGACAAAATTTTAGCCAGGGCCTGTGTTTGAAGCAATCTCTTCACCACCTGCTCCACGTCTTCATCAAAAACTCCTGGAGGAACGGGTGGACAAAGGAGATCTACCCCTGTCCAGAAAAGGAGATCAGTGTCGGAGCTATCGGCTCCAATAAAGGAAACCAGCTCCTCGATACTTCTGTTGGCTCCATGGACACTTTTGGCACAGAAGAAGACGTTGTTCCAGGTCTATCAGAGTCAAGAGCCCTCTGTTCCAACGACACAATCTTTTTTGGTGACTCCAAAACTGGAGCGGTCATAGCCAGTCTTTTGGTTGATTTAGACTGGGTTGAAGAGAAGGAAGATTTGGAGCTCTGAGAATTGTCTAAAGCTTTCTGAAAAGGCCCTTTCAATAAACCCCTTGCCATTAGTTTATTCCTATGCTCAAGGAGCACCCTGCTACTGAAAGCATGACATATGGTGCAGGGGTCCTGTAAATGGATGGCACCAATGCAACTCGTGTGCGCATCCATAAGAGACATCTTTTGAGTGCATTTATCTCACTTTTTGAACCCTGACTGTTTATGCTCCTTGGGTTCCCTTTCTTTATCCTGGTCTTTGGACATTATGTGGTTAAACACAAGGCCATAAATATTGAAAACCAGTTAAACTAACTATAGCAACAGCAAAAAAACAACTATAAGGCAAAATTACCTGTTTTTTTTTTTTTTTTTTTAAATTAACAGCAAGAAGCAGAAGTAAGAAGGAAAGGAAAAAGAAGAATCCTCTAACTTAAATGGATTCTACTACTGCACAGACAGGACAAGGAAACACAAGGGAAGCGGCCCTCTAACTTAAATGGGCCACGAGAGCCCTCCAAGTTAAATGGAAACTCTCACCGGGTTGGGAAGGGGATTTTCGCCTAACTACAAAGACCTAACACAGACAACATGAAAGACTAACTCACTAGAAAGGTAATAGGAGTAGAGAGAGAAAATAGATTAACAAAACCTATACTTTGCCAATGAGCCAGCAGGAACACTTTCACAGATCTCGTTTGCTGCTCAAGCGATAGAGATGTGGCCCAGAGCATCTTGGGATGGGGGTTAGCCTCGAGCCAGTGGAAGCTTTCAAGCTTTAGTATTCGGCCGAGTCGGAGCAGTGAATGGCTCCGAATCCAATCTGCAAGAATTACGGCGAGTCAGGACAACATAACATGGTTGCTTTGTCAAAACAATGTTTTTCTGTAGAACACACGCAGTCTGACTACTGATGCAAGGTTGCTGTTGGGTTTTGGGACTGTCTTACTGCTTTTTACCCCATTAATAGTGGCTTGTCATTGAAAGAATTAATAAGACTGTAGTATATTGGAATTAACTGGAAACAACTGAAATGAGACTGGAGTGAATGTCTTTACCTATTAATTACCCAAACTTGGGCTGAAAAGGTGCCAGTCTCTCCTTTATGTGCCAAGTCTTTTGTACTTTTCAGAATGAATTTTGCAAACACTGTAGGTTGGTTAATAAGGTTTTACTTGATGTTAACAATATCCAAATAATGTCTTTATTATTAGTCTGTAGCAATCCTGGAATGCTGGATATCAGAACGGATACATATACCCACAATTTCTGCAGGTGTATTCCAATTCTCCTGAAAAGTCTTTTCCTCCTGACTAGAACAGATATTTGACCCAATTTCTGTACTCGGGCTAGAGTGCCTGTACTGCAGTCCAAAAGCTGACTTCCTTTCTGGAATGCTGGATATTTCATCTTTTCTGTATGCCAGTCCAGACTAACTTCACTGACTGTGTCTGAAGTATTTCCTAATAATACCCAAACCCTGTAATGCTTTTCACGCCTCTTTAATCTTGGTTGCCTTGGTTTCCAAGCCTTTTCTTGTACATGCCTCTTTACCTAGCATTCCAATGCACATACACCCCTTTCCCTTGAGAAAGGAGCATTCTGTTGCTTTCCCGGAAACCTTACTTCTGTACATCTCATGGTTAGCCAGCAAGATTGTATCTTTCCCTTGACAAAGGAACATTCTGCATTTCTCTGAAACTGAATGCATACATTTCTGACTATACCTTCAGACCTATTATTCTACCTTAATGTACTATAGTGAATTTACTAAGAATACCCTTACTCTAACAAAATGTAATATATATTCTCCTTTGTTGGTAAACTTGGGAAAAACCACTGGCAGATTGATAGCTGTACTGATGCTGGATTCTGCAGCACCCCTTTGGAACAAAGGGCAGATAGGTAAGCAAGGTCACTATCTTTGTGGAAAACAAAAGTATGCAGGTTTAGAAGATAATGCTTGGATCTCAGAAATTTTTCCTGCAGAAGTAACTGCAACCAAGAAAATGATCTTCCATGCAATATATTTAAAGTCATATGTAGCTGCTGGTTCAAATGGAGGTTGTGTGAGACACTGAAGCATCAAATTTAAATTCCATGGAGTAGGGTCCTTAAAAGGGGGCCTTAGAAGAAGGATACCTTTTAAGAAGCCCTTGCTTAATTTGGGAAAAGCTTTGGATGCACCATTAAAACCTGTATGATAATTTGAAATTGCTGCTAGATGCACTTTGATGGTTGAAAAACTAGCACTGTTTTATAACAGGTGTGCAAGGAAATCTAAAATTTGATTAATAGGAGCTGAGAAGGGGTCAAGATGTTTTTTTCTGTGCCCAAAGGGCAAATCTTTTCCATTTACTGGAATAGGTTTTTCTTGTTGAGGGTTTATGAGAATATAAAATTATACGTCAGACAGGTAATGAGAGCATAGACTGTCTGGCTACTAAAGGGAAATGGAGAAGCCAAGCAGTCAGCTTGAGGTTTGTTATGTCCAGGTGTGACATGCCCATCGGGTGAGACAGAAGAACTGGAGTCGGATCTAGGTTCCATGGTGGTTGCACCAGGTGAGGTCATAGGAAGGGGAAAGTACAGTTGTGTACACTTACCATAAATGTAGATGTTAGAGAGTATTCACTGTTGCAGTCATCACATTTGGGTTATCTGCCTGTAGGAAGCCCTCAGCCAGCCTGAATACCACAGTCTTCGGATTTCTGCGTCGTATGCTGTCGCTTCTTCCATGACGTCAGATCGTCAGGGGTATAAAATCATGCAGCAGACGCCATTACATCAGTTTTTCTTGCCCCAAATGACAGGTGCCCCCACAACAGGAAGCAATTATATGGTATGGAATATCCCCAGCAAAAAGCAAATACACATGATATAATATATGCCAAACAAGGAGGAAAGGTAAAAGTCAAGAGAAGTCAGGGGGCTGGAGGGAGGGTAACCAGAACTGAAACAGTGAATGCACGAACATCTACATTTATGTAGAGTGTACACAACTGTACTATGTTCTTCGTGTTTCATTGTTGCAGTCTGTCATCACATTTGGGTTGATTCCCAAAGCTAAGGAAGGGTGGAGATAGTTAAAGAGCATTAGGGCTAGCAATAAGGCTCTAAGACTGCTGTGGCAAATCCAGCTCTGGATTTAGAAAAAGATAGGCAGGTGGTAATGCTTGGTGAAAGTATATACAGAGCTTCAGGTTGCAGCTTCCAGGATGTCCCTGGTAGGGACTCCTCTGAGAAATGCAGTAGAGGTAGATGCAGCCCTGGTAGAATGTGTTCTTATCCCCTGTGGGGTAGGTTTTCCATGGTGTTTGTAGCAGAAATTAATGCAATGTGCTATCCATTTGAAAATGGTTTGCTTTAAAATGGCCTTCCCCTCTGCCCCTGAAACAAAGCTAACTAGCAGCTGGTCAGATTTTCTGAGAGGCTTAGTCCTGTCCAAATAGAATCTAAGCTGTCTGTGTACGTCCAAAGAATACAGTATCCTTTCCCCTTTCTGAGGATTAGGGAAAAATAGGCAAATTAATGGACTGGTTTAGAGCCACTCTAGACACCACCTTGGGCATAATGGATGGATTAGCCCTGAGGGAAACCCTGTCCGTATAGAAGATAATGAAGGGTTCCACTGCCATGAGGGCCTGCAGTTCAGACACTCTTCTTGCTGAAGTGATGGCTAGAAGTAAAGCTGTTTTCCAAGAAAGGAATTTCAACTCTGCTGTAGCAGCTGGTTCAAAGGGAGGAAGAGTGAGTTTTTCCAATACAAAGTTAAGGTCCCAGGCTGGAGTGGGAGCCCTCCTGGTGGGGGGGGGGTCTTACATTTTTGGCCCCTCTAAGGAATTGCTTTAGCAGGGAATGGATGAGAGAAGAGGGGTGGGCTCAGTATTATAATGTGCTGATATGGCAGAGGCATGAATCTTAATTGAAGAGAAAGATAGGCCCTTGTGGAGCATTTCTGTTAAATAATCTGGAATATGAGGTAAGTTGGGCACCGTTGTGCCCATCCCCTGAGCCTGGCTCCAGGAACAGTATCTTTTCCACTTTTCTGAATAGGAATTTCTAGTACTAGGCCTCCTTGCCTCAAGAATGACATCCAGCACCTGCTTACTGAGGGTTACTGGAGGTGAGATCAAGGAATTAGCCAGGCTGCAAGGATAAGGGTTTGAAGCTGAGGGTGCAGAATCTGGCCCGCCTACTGGGGCAGCAGGGAAGGGGTCTGAAGCAGGTGCCAAGGTTGTAGCACTGTCAGACTGTGCAAAAGGGGGTACCAGTGCTGGCGTGGCCAGTCTGGTGCAATCAGTATTGTCCTTGGCTTGCCCTGTTTGATCTTTAGTAGAACCTTTGAGAGGAGAGGCAGAGGGGGAAAGGCATAAACTGAGAGGCTTTCCCAGGTAAAGGACAGGGCATCCACTTTCCAAACTTGACTGTGGAGAGTTCTGGTGCAGAATTTGTTTAATTGGTAGTTCTGAGGGTAGGCAAACAGGTCTACCTCTGGTGTCCTCCATTTGTTCCTTAAGAGCTTGAATATTTTGGGTTCCAGTTTCCATTTGTGTGGGTCCATGAGATTTCTGCTCAAGTCATCTGCCAGTGAATTTAGTTTGACTGGCAGGAATTGAGCTTGTAGGTTCACTTGGTAGCTCAAGGCTGTGTTCCAGAGAGCCACGGCTAGTCTGCAGAGTGGGTAGGAATGGGTTCCCCCTGCTTGTTTATGTACCACATAACTGTGGTGTCTGTCTTTACCAATAGTCGTCCTGGAAAAATACATTCCTTGAAGGCTGTCAGAGCATTCTACACAGCTAGCATTTCTTTTTGATTTCTATGCAGGTGCATCTGTTTTGGTTTCCATTTGCCCTGAATGCACTGCCCTGCCATGTGAGCCCCCCATGCATAGTCTGATGCATCTGTTAGGGTTTGGGCGGCAGGGGGTTGAGTGAAATGAAGTCCCTTGTTGTGGTAGCAGGCCCCTGCCCACCAAAGGAACTCTGCCCTTACACAAGGAATGATAGGAATCATTGTTTCCAGGTCCTGAGAATGTTGACACCATAGACTTTTAAGATACCATTGAAGTTTCCTCATATGCAGTCTTGCATATGGAATTAACAGAATGCAAGAGGCCATGAACCCCAGGCCTTGCAGGATTTTCCTTGCAGATAGCTGGGTTTTTGTGGCCAGTAGTTTTGAAGTAGGTTATCAAATGAACTTGTTTCTCTGGAGTGAGGAATGCTATCTGGAAAGTTGTGTTCAAGCTTGCTCCCAGGAATACAATCTGTTGGCCGGGTAATAGGTGTGATTTCTTCTCGTTGATGGTGTATCCCAGTGAAGTTAGAAGTCTCTTTACAAAATGCCAGGTGCTGTAATAGTAAGTCCCGACTTTCCGCCTGAATCAGGCAATCGTCCAAGTATGGGTAAATCTGAATATTTCTCTGCCTGCAAAATGCAAAGGCTGGAGCTAGGCACTTTGTGAATACCCTGGGCACAGTAGCCAAAGGAAAGTGCAGAGAACTGATGGTGCATGGAGCCTGCCCTAAAGCGTAGGTATTTTCTGCAGGATTCCCTTATTTGGATGTGCAGGTAAGCTTCTTTTAAGTCTAGAGTTACCAGCCAGCCATCCTTGGCTAACATAGGAAGAAGCTGCTGAAGAGTTAACAGTTTGAATTTTGGAACCACCAGAAAGGTGTTGCGAATAGAAAGGTCCAGGATAGGACACCAAGAGTTTTCTTGTTTGGGAACCAGGAACAGTCTTGAATAAAAACCTTGTCCCCTTTGTTTTACTGGGACAGACTGAATAGCCCTGATTCAGAGAGACAGAGAGAGACAGAGAGAGACAGAGAGAGACAGAGAGAGACAGAGAGAGACAGAGAGAGACAGAGAGAGACAGAGAGACAGCACTTGTTTTTGGGCCTCCGCCCACTGGTTTGGGGGGAGGTCTGGCCATCCACATGGGGTTGGGAGTGAGTGGAAGTGGAATCTGTACCCTAGGGAAACTATGATTAAAACCCATTTGTCTTGGGTAATGAGTTCCCAGTGTTTTGCATGCAGGGCGAGCTTTCCTCCTAAGGGAGGAAGTAGTTGAGCAAGGCTTGGTAGAGTGAAAGAGAAGTCATTGTGCGATTTTCCATAGGGGGTGGCTTACTACTCCCTGCTTTGGAAGTGGGGGCCCCCCACTGCTTAGATCTGTGCATAGCCTGAGACTGAAGTCTTGGTGGTTTACTGCTCCTGGGTTTGGACTGAGAAGGCCTGGAAGGGACTGGAAAGGACCAGTTCTTTGAAGGCCAATGCCTACTGAATCTAAGTGGCTGTGCTTGTAAGAAATCTTTAACAGTTTGCATAGATTTAGCTTTTTCCTCCATCCTTTTGAGGACGTCTTCTGCTCTGCTGCCAAAAAGGCACTCTCGGTGTAAGGGTGCATCCAGTAATTTAGCTTTAATATGATCCGGCAAGTTTTGTTCCTTAAGCCAAGCATGCCTTCTAAGTACAGACCCAGTAACAGCAGCCCTGCAAGATGCTTCTAAAGCATTAAAACCACATTGCAAAGTATGTTTACCTACTTGGTCAGCAGAATGCATTAACTCTTGTAAATCTTTGTGTTCAGCACAGTCAGGAATCATCATTTTTTGTTTAATTAATCCCATAATATGCTGCTGATACTTTAACATATGAAACTGGCAATGTAAAGCCCTAATGGCCAAAGTAGCAGAAGTATATAACTTCTTACCCCATCTGACTAAAACTCTAGCACTCCTATCAGAAGGGGTAGGATTTTTGGCAGTAGTAGCCTTAATGCGTTTTGGACCTTGGGAAATGGTCTCTGGATCCGCAGTAGGATTCTTGAAAAGGAACTTGAGAGAGAGTGTCAGGTACTCTGTAGTACCAGTCAGGTTTCCTGGGAGCTGGAGGCAAAGTGTCTGGGGGTAAGGCTGGATTCGAATAAAACATCATCTACAATCTTCAGAACAGGAGGGATAGCTAGAGGCCTGTGTTGAGGCAGGTTTAAAAATTCCTTAAGTCTCTTTTTGGACCGAGAATAGTCCTGGCTTTCCCAGTGGAAATGCTTCCTAAGGGTATGCAAGGTTTCACCAAAAGAAAAATCTTCTGGAGGGGAAGCAGAGGGAATGGAATCCTCTGCATCAGAATCCTCATAAGTAGATAAGGGTAAATCCTGGTAGTCAGAAGGAACAGAGATATCAGATTCCTGATCAGAAGAATCAGAAAGAAAATAAGTTCTAGGTCTCTTAAAGGGGAAAGGCTGTCTTCCCCTAATTAAGATAATAAGATCTTCAGCCATTCTAATCATTTGTTTTTGAGGCATATGGGCCCGAGAATATGCTTTGGTCATCGTTTTTTTAGGCTTAGTGCGAGCTTTAGGCCTGAGGAATTCAGTATTCTTAGCTTGAAACAAAGTTGGTTTGATATGAAAATCGGTAGGCCTGAATACACTCTCAGAAGTTGGTGCCTGCACAGCGGCTCCAGACCCATCCAAGAAAGAGACATCCGCAGGTTCCATTGTCGAAGCATCATCTCGTGGCATACCCGTTGCCGAATGGGTCTCAGTATAGGCCTGCAAATCTGTAGTAGTGGGTATCAGGGGCTGAGAAAGTGCCTCACTGAGTACAGGCGGACTGGCAACTAGCTTATCGGAAATGTCGTCAGCAGTTTTGGACCTATGCGGTCTGTCTCCGTCTTTATCCTTAAGTTTTTTAGGAAGATGGTTGTCAGATGGCTTAACGAAGCCATTTCAGAGTACGGAGAAAGAGAACAAATGTATTTAGCTACAAAAACAGCCCGGTGATGAATAGCACGGGCGTTGAACAAGGCACAAAACCGACAGCGAGGGACGTTGTGGGCTGGGCCTAAACAGGTGACGCAGTAGGAATGAAAATCTATGAGGAAATTGCTTTCCACAGGCAAGACAATTGTTAATTTTTTCTGACATCGGTTAGAGCAAGATAAAAGGATCCCCAACGGGGTACTTATTTTTGAAGACTTCAGGTCTGAAACTCGAAAACGAAAATTTCAAGTGTCGGCCGACTGGCACTTGCAAACTACTTCTGCTTCGGGCACCGCATGGCAAGAAAGACTGATGTAATGACGTTGGCTGCATGTTTTATACCCCTGACTAACTGATGTCATGGAAGAAGCGACAGCATCAGATGCAGAAATCCAAAGACTCTGGTATTCAGGCCGGTTGAGGGCTACCTGCAGGCAGAGAACCCAAATGTGATGACTGCAACAGTGAAACACGAAGAACATCCAAAATTGTCAAGGCCGGTAGGGGACAATTTTGATTACTGTGTTCTTTGACCTGGCACCTTTTTGCAGACATTTTAGAATCAATGGGGTTGGTGGGAAGGCATAGATGAGACCCAAGGCCAATCAAAGTACAGCATCCCTCAGTGACTGCCCCTGTGGAGGAATCGGGGTAAAGTAGTTGCTGCACTTGTTGATTAGGGGAGAGGCAAAAGATCGCAGCATGGCTGGCCCCCACCGACAGAAAATCTTGTCCACCACTTTTTCATTGAGGGACCACTCGTGGACAAAGAATGCACCTGCTCAATTTGTCCACAATCACACTGGATCTCCCTGGGAAAACAGAGTAATTCTACTTATCTAAACAAGCTTGAGATTGGTAGACCACGGCCAATAGCTAGAAGCAGTAAACGAGATCCGAGGTAATTGGGTAGGTACACTGTGGGTAAGGGAAAAGCTCGAGAGACTTTAGAGATGCAGGCTTTAACATTGGCAGAGTCGGATCTGACAGACTGAATCTGAGCCCAGTTGTTGACAGTAGAATGAAGACTGACAACATGAGATACCAAGTTATTTAAATCAGATTTTTCTTAAGAAACTGTAGATAAAACATGCCTCATATTTTTACAATGTCAGAATAAAACTTTAAACATACAAGTCTGACAATTTAAAATTCTGAAATTCAAAGCTGCAGAAGTATACACTTTTTCCCCATGCATATCAATATTTTCCCATCCTTATTAGAAAGTAAGATTGGAATGAACCAAATGCTTAGCAGCAGAAGAATCAACAAAGGCTATACCTGCAGAGTTGGGTTTTGAAATAGTGTATAAAAAATTAAAAGACTGAGGAACTTTATACATACTACCTGCCTTTTAGGGGTGGCTGCTATCAGGAAAACTGTTGGGCGTAAGACATGTCCTTTTAAGCAGACAGGACAGGAAGCATGGGTGCAGGTCCAGGAAAATCCTTCTGTAATAACTCAGTATTTTCTGGGGGACTGAGAAACCTCAGTGTTCTTCCACTGAAGACACTAGGACATTCTAACAATAGTCTCAGAGAAAGAGAAACTCCCACAGGGAGAATCAGAAATCCGAGGACAAAACCCTGAACCTGTCCCTGCAACTTCCTGTTCAGATTCAGAATCTTGAATCTCTTCAGGAATGGAGGCATCCCTCTTTCTTTTATCAGAAACTACTCTATAAGAATAATCAATAGCCTGAATCAAACCCAAAGTCAGTCCCAGTAAACTGAGCCCATCAAAAGAAATTTGAACAGAAGATAAATGATTGGCTTTGTTTCTTTTTGACAGAAAAAAACAGTGCTGTGTTACTAATGGCAGCTATTGCTTGCCCAGGGAGGGGAACAGCATTCAGACACAACAGGGAAACCTTCCCTGTTCCTTCTCCCAGGACCAACAAGAGTGGCTCTCCATTGCCCATTGAGGAGACACAAACAGCCGCAGAGGGTGTGGCTAATCTGTTTCATTATTCTCCTCCACAAAGGTGGCCGAGCAACAGAGCCAGGGAATGACAGACATATAAGCCTGACAAGCCTCATCTGTAAGGCCATGGAACATATCATTATGGACCTTATAAATAAAGACATAGGTGACCTCAAAACCCTGGATCCTACCCAATTCAGATTTGTGAAGGGCAGATTCGGCCTGTTAAATCTGGTGGATTTCTTTTGAAAGTGTGACCAAGGCCATTGATGAAGGCAAATCTGTGCACACAGCATATCTCGACTTGGCAAAGGCTTTTGACACAATCCCACATTCAGGCATTACTAATAAACTTAGCAAACTGAATGTAAACCCCTTCACTGTAAGATGGATTGCCAATTAGCTCACAAACCAGACACACACTATCAAAGTGGGTGACTCCACATCACCTAACAGACCTGTTACCAGAAAGAAGGGTGCCACAGGAGTCAGTGATGGGCCCCCTACTGTTTGGTATGTATGTCTCAGAGGTTCAAGTCACAACTTAAGGGATGTGGCTGACCAAGTTTGCAGACAACTGCAAACTAGGTGCAATCACTGAATCCCCAAATGATGTCAGTATACTTCAGGAAGGTCTCAGGCAGACCAACGACTGTTGTATTAGTGAGGGTCACAAACTGAATGCAAAGAAATGTATCATCATTCCCTTTGTTACAAACAATGTCCCTTCACACTACCAAATCAACAACAATACCCTAAGTATCCACGAAGTGGTAAGGGACATGGGATCACAGGTTGACCCTGACCTTAACTTTGACCATCATGTGTCTACCATTGTAAGGAAAGTTTTCTATGTAGCTCACTTTATTAGTAAATGCATTGTCTTGAGAGTAAAAGAAGTTATAACCCCCTATACTCAGCACTTATCGATCCTATAACTGAGTATAACACCTCATTCGGTATGTACCATACTAAAAACTTACAGCAATTAGAGAGACTTCAGAGGTTTCTAACAAAGAAGATCAAGAGCCTCCAGCACGTGCCTTACACAGCCCAACTAAAGTCCCTGTCACTATACTCCGTTTCGTATAGACTTCTTAGGGGAAACCTAAACCCGGCCTGTAGAGCAACCCAAGACCCACAACTAATGAACTTACTGCATATCCAATCAAATGGGTCTAGGGCTACCCATTCCAGGGACTTAAATATGGCCTGCACCTTAAATAGAACATGCTGGAAGGACAGACTTATCTCCCAGTGACTGCCACGTCTTTGGAATAGGCTGCCAATTCATGTGAAACAGAGCACCTCTATGACACTGTTCAAGAGGAACCTGGACAAGTGGATGGGTCCCAATAAATTTTTACTGGGGATAGCACCCACAATCCTCCTGGACATGGGCAGTCATCACTAAATACAATCATGGGTATTGACGAGTACTTCCACAGTATTACATTGGGTTGAAATGGCTAGGCTTAATATGACCTCTGGGTCAATAGCCTAGTAATCTCCTAGGATCCTATGGTCAAGCTGAAAATGATGCCTCTATCCTTGGGAGAGCAAGCAACAATGCCAGTAAAAACTACCAGCCTACAAAAGTTTTTTTTGACAGAAAAAAAAAAAAAAAAAACCAGCAGAAAGTACTTTCAAATACTATGGCAGCCCCACAATGGAAAAATAAACAATTTCTCCACAGAAAATAAATATTTTATCAGTTAGCTAACACTACTGTTACAATGACAGAAATAAGTGCGCCATTAAACGTATTTTACAGTCTCAAGACAATCCATTTAAAACACAACACTCCTAGGTTTAAAGCAAGTTTCCTGAAGAGGAAAGTAATAAAACATCAGTAAAAAAAATAAAAAAAAGTGGAAGTTTTCCCAACCAAAGGGAACTGCCCAGCTAAGGGAAGCACAAGCCGACCATTGATCCTCACAAGCCTCAGAGGAGTGTACTCTTCGGTGACAGGATAGCCCTGAAGGGTTTCATGCCAAAACTTGTCTTTAAGTCAGCTCAGCTCGAGTTACTTTTCAGTTTTGGCATGTGGAAGGTACCCTGATTCTGTGAAAGCTAGCAGTCTGTTAAATCCTTGACAAGGTAACCCCATATAGCAAAGGCTACTGCAAAAGTGGTCAATATGAAGACCATACTATTTCATTTTAAAAGGCATGTGATTTCATAGACTAGAAGGTTCTGAAAAAAGTTTAGAGGAGGCAGGAGTGGGGGGAACAGACTCAGGCAATGTATAGAAAATCAGCAATGATGCAAGGACAAATAAGAGGGAATCAGAAAGCTGAATAATAAGTGGGTAAGGCATGGATGCCTACTCTTGTGATTTGTTCAGAGAGACAGAGAGACAGAGAGACAGAGAGACAGAGAGACAGAGAGACAGAGAGAGAGACAGAGAGACAGAGAGACAGAGAGACAGAGAGACAGAGAGACAGAGAGACAGAGAGACAGAGAGGGTACAATTTTTATTTACAGATGAATGTGTGAAATGAAAAATACTGAGAAGAGTTAAATCAAAATTCTTGCTACTAAACTACTGTAATCAATCAGAGTAAGATATTTAAATGCACATTTGGGAACAGTAGTGAAAAAAGGGGAAATAGAGAATAAGTGAAAAGCAAGTGTCTTCCAGACCTCCCCAGACACCATTAAAGAAAGAAAAGAAAGAGAAATTGAAGGCAGGATTGTTTACTAGAAGTCTAAATGTTCTAAGAATACTGGAGGTGCCAAAGGCTACATATATCATACAGTGCCACCTTGCATGAAGTTAGGATGCAGAATTAATAGAGACGGTACAACATGTGTGTGATAACTCTCTCTGGAAGTGGGGGGAATAAAGATGGGTGATGGCAGTGATATGGAGACAGACACTAGGAAAGGGAAGGCGCGAGTCATCTTACACACAGCTGCTCACATCACTTGAACTCATATCATAGCTGCCTGAGCAAACAAGCTCATCTCTTCATTGTTTCATAGGTATGTACTCGGCTAACAACCACTAGGGCCTTTTTAAGCCTAGCCATGCAGCCAAATCTCAGACAAGTTCTAGAACACTTGGTAGATATAAGCAGGTATTTGGGAGATGCCTGTTAAATTAGAGAGAAAGTTTAATTTCTTGTTCCCCATTCCCTTGTCCAAGTTACACTTGAATTAGGTTAGGGAGAAACACTTGCTACACGTGGAATGGTGTATTTTTTTTCCCCAAAATACATACAACTGAGATGCTATTGCTCTTGTGTTTGTAATTGGGATACAAACTGATGTCACAGCCTTCCAGAGAAGCAGCAAGAAAAGCATTACAATGCTTGCCATTGACTGGATTCGCCAAGGTGCAGTATCCTTGGAAACAAAATAAAGCAAAGGACACCCCCACACACAGTGCACGGAAGCTTGCCGCACTACATTTTAACAAACTGAGCTCAAGATTTACATGAAGAGATGATTAAACACCTATAATACCAGACGGAGTACATACTTTGGGCAATATGAATACTCCTTGCCATGAGTGTGAATTAAGTTAGTATTTCAAGGAAATGTGGAATTAAAATGTTATATTTAAGTGGATGTTTGGTAGCATTCCATATGGCCAAGCGAAAAGAGAGGTTAAAGGGGAAAAGGGAGCTATAGCAAAACAAGAAGAAGAACTGCGAAAAAGCAATGAAGACCAAGGCTAAGCACTGAAGAAGAGCTACGGAAAAGATAAGGAAAAAGGAGAAGGACAATGATGCAAAGTCAAAAAAAGAAGAAATTAAGTTATGGGAGCCCGGAAGGGCAGGAAAAGAAACTAAAATTTTAGCAAGAGAAATTATAGTTACAGCTGCAGGAAACAGTGCAGAAAAGGAGAATACAGGAGAGATGAAGTTGGTAGCAACTGGAAGATAAGAGGTTTCAGACAGCAAATGGAAGACACTGTCAGGGGAATGGTGGATAGGATGATGGAGAAGATGCGCAGGGAGGGAAGTGGGATAAGAAAGAAGCGAGAAGGGCACTGAGAAGAGTTAACTTAAAACTGTAGCATGGGAAGACAGATTGGTAATGGTGACAGCATATGAGGTCAATCCATCAGTGGCACTATACCTCTACATACTAAGGAAGGAAGGAAGGAAGGGAAGGGAGGAGATGGCAGGAATTACTCATGTTTTGGGAATCTAACAGCACATGAAAGATATGGAAACTGCAGGAAAACAATTGCAGTATGGGACAGGAAGGTAATGTGAAAGAAGCTGTGCTTATTTCAACACACACAGAGGCTGGTAGATAAAAAGACAGACAGGAGGGATAACAGTAGTACTGTACAACTTGGTAAAAAGCTATATAGACTGGAACCTTAAGGGAGGGAGGACGAAATGAACAGGCAATCAATTATATATAAATATATATATATATATATATATATATATATATATATATATATATATATATATATATATATATATATATATATATATATATATATATATATATATATATATATATATATATATATATATATATATATATATATATATATATATATATATATATATATATATATATATATATATATATATATACACACATATACACACACATATATATATATATATATATATATATATATATATATATATATATATATATATATATATACACACACACACATATATATATATATATATATATATATATATATATATATATATATATATACACACACATACACACACATTATATATATATATATATATATATATATATATATATATATATATATATATATATATACACACACACACATACACACACACACACACACAGTACATCTGTGCAAATTTTTTTTTCTCCTGCCCACCTGCCAAGCTGTTCTGGTGGTTTTAAGTCTTGGTGGCTTTGAGTTGCCCGCCTCTGGTATAAAGCTGATACTGGACACTCCCCCCAATCACATTACAACAGCTCATTCTACTGTTTATAGTGAGAACTTAGTAAAGGCCCACCCTTTAGCTTCTGAACCTTGAATTATCCTCATTATCTTTTCTATCTTCACTTTTTACTATAACTGTACTGCTTTCTACTTCATTTTGCTGCATGTGCTTTGGAGTTCAACTGCATTTTGTTTGCCGTATTTATTTCTGCTTGTTGGTAGCCTCCCTAAATTGATGACAGTATTCTACTGAATCGCTGCTTTATTTCTGCTGTCTGTTACTGTTGTGATTTGTGAGTTACTGTTTCAAAGCAATCTACTGATTAACTATATTTCATTGCTATCTACTGCAATTCATTACTGTTTAACTGCATTTTACTGCATTTCGTTGTTGTTTAACTATATTTTTTCATACTGCGAGTTCTATTCTTTCGACTACAAAGTGATTAATCTGTGCTTCATTGTGGGTTTTCTTACAGAGTTTTTAACCTTAAAATTGACTAGCATACTCTAGATACAGGTCTGTGGCATCCAGAGCTTCAGCTGCATGAGTTTTAATCCTTTTTTTGTAGGTATTCCAGCTACAAGTTTTCCCTTAGTAGCACCTGTGTTATTTAACAGTACTACTCGTAGACCTTCCCCCCTTTACCCTCCTAGCTCTTTTAGTTCCTGACAAATATGGATGGACAATTTCCTACATTTTCTCCTGCCGCTCTGGTCGTTATGGGCATCCTGAGACAGTGTAGCAACTGCTTCATGCACACAGACAAACCCTCTACTACCACCACCTAGGAACAAAATTTGAGAGAGATGCAAATGCATCAAGCACCTTGTGTCATTGCTCTGTCCCCCACAAACCGGTATATTTGGCACTGAGAAGGCTGGCAACATGAACACCACCCACACAACACACTCCCATATATGCGGAGGCCCTCAGCAAAAGCATACCCAAACAAGACAGAGACCTCAGAGGCATAAACGCACGGAAACTCCACTGCCCACCACACCACACAGTACACACACCTGTGTCTCACAGCCACTAAGGCCTAAACATAAACCCAACCTATTAGTCATAGGAGATCAATTGTGAGACACACAGATGTGCCCCTTACTAAGTTGGATAAGGAGAAAGTCAGTTAGTTGTTTCTCGGGTGCCAGAATCCGCCATATCACCAATGCACTCAAGTCTCTCAACAGGCACTGTTATGACTCTGTCACAGTCCATGATGGAGTGAATGACTTGAGACACAACTCCCTGGACATATGAAGAGACACGATCAAGCTCGCTGAGTGCGTGTCCCAGGCAGGTATGTCCCTAGCCTTAAGCAGCATTCTACCATCACCCAGAATGATGCCTCAATAGAAACAGAAAATTATTGACTTTAACTTGCTTAGTTTCTGGTGTCATTTAAAGGAGATCCAGTATCTGACAGCCTCAGATGACATGACTGACAAGCCACGATGCTTTGCCAGAGATGGCCTGCATCTGTCTTCCTTGGGCTTCAGGCTCCTGGTAAAAGCTCTTGCCTCCCCCATATAGTGCCTTTTTTAGGCAATGCCACGAGGTGAAAGCTACCAACATGAAAATTTCATGTAAATGTAAATTAAAGGTCATGCTGCTAATTGTTAGGAGTCTAAACATGAAACTGCACTCATTGCAACCATTTTTAATCCTGGAAGAAGCTGACATTTGTGCAGTCACAGAAACCTGGTTCAAAGCTGCGGAGAGCACTCCAGCCATACTAGGTTACTCATCCTATCATTCATTCAGATCCCAAGCCGTGGACAGCAAAACAAAAGGAAGTGGTGTACACACCTCTAGGCTGGTCAAACAGTATGATGCACAGGAAATACTCCAGGTGCAGTTAACAATTGACAAGACCCCTAGTCAAACCATAGCTAGCTACAGGCCTCCACCTCTGACTCAAGATGCCCATTCCACCTATCCGGACCTCTTCGAATCTATCAAGATTCAACCCGTTACCCTGACCCGAGGTGACTAACTATCCAACTACAGACTGGAAGAAATACTCATGCCAAAACACAAAAGCAGAGAGGATTCCTTGATTTAGTCAATGCAAATGCCTTGGACCAGTTGGTTGACACCCCCACAAGAGGTGAAAATATCTTGGACTTGGTTTTAACCAACATGAGTAACCACTCCAGCATCCCTACAGTGTCATCATCCCCAGTAAGATCTGACCACAAAGCAGTCACTTTTGAAGTCACCCCCCCCCCCCCCCACTAGGGTCAAACTAAAAAAAATTCTCAAAAGGCTTCACAGCCCCCTCCACCTCCACAGAAACTGGCACATATGTCCAACTTACACCAAAGTACTATATGAATATTTATATAGCTGTATGGAATCAGCAATACCAGACATGACAAATTCTTCCTCCTCAAGGAAGAGTAAACCTGTCTGGTGGACATCTACAATAAACTCTATAATAAAAGGAAAAAAAAATTGCTGACCAGGACCAAGAAGGAGCAAGTGTCCAATTGAAAGCAATCTCTCCTTAGCCTGAACAAGCAAATAAGAGCAATAGTGAAATCCTCCAAAGCAGAGTTCAAACTGGCCCCATCTACTAAAGACAATCATAAGGCTTTCTTCACACATGTCCACAATCTCGGGGGATGCACCCAGATCTGCTCAGAACTGGTGGTCAGGGACACCACATACACAAACCCTGTAGAAAACCCTGTAGATATAGCCAACCTGCTGGCAGACAAGTTCAGTGAAAACTTTGCTCCTCTGTCTCCCCTTCATCAGTAAAACAGTACATCCCCAGTACCTGCTCCCCTACCCTTATCTGTAGGGAGCAAGTCATCACTGCCCTCTCAAAGGCAAAAAAATACATTATCCATGGAACCCGATAACATCTCAGGCTGCATCCTACATAAAAACTCAGGCAGCAGCTTGCAGCACCATTAGGCACCCTATTCAACCAAAGACTGGGTACCGGCTTCATCCCAGCTAAGTGGAGGACAGCTACTGTCATCCCTTTGCACAAAGGTGGAGTGTTCACCGATCCAGGAAATTATAGACTCATCAGCCTAACTAGCCTGATCTGCATGGCCATGGAGCGGATTATCATAGACTTCATTAACAAGGACATTGGCAACCTCCAGACACTTGATCCCACAGTTAGGTTTTGTCAAGAGGAGGTCATGCCTGTTAAATTTGGTTGACTTTTTTGAGACAGCCATCAAAGGCCATAGAAGAGGGGAAGTCTGTGCCCTACCCTGACCTGGCCAAGGCCTTTGATACTATTCCCCACTCAGGTATAACAGATAAACTTTCTCAACTAGGCATCAATCCATATGTTACCAGATGGGTAGCAAACTGGCTCACTGATAGAACCCCCCTAGTCAAAATAGGGGAATCTACCCCAAGTAGTAGACCCGTAACAAGCAGTGTACCCCAGGGATCGGTCTTGGGGCCTCTGCTGTTTGGGATATACTTCTCAGAGGTGCAGGCCAAATCTAGTGGGCTATGGCTAACCAAGTTTGCAGATGACTACAAGCTGGGTGCGGTCATCAATTCCGCTAGTGAAGTGGACATCCTTCCAAGAGGGTTCTCACCCAAACAAATGACTGGTGCCAGAAACATAGCCTCAAACTGAATGCCAAAACATGCATCATGGACCCTTTTGGGGAGAATGACGTCCCCACAAATTAATCACACTCATAAATAAGGCACTAAGCATGCAGTCATGAGTGTCTTGGGAACCCAGGCTGATAGCAAATTGACTTTTGACCACCATATTGCCTCTGTTGTATGGAAAGCTTTCTACATGGCTCACCTCGTTAGTAAGGGTATCTCATCCAGAGACAAGGTGGTCATAACATCCCCGAATTCTTCCCTTATAAGACTGATTATTGAATACAATGCCCCTTTTGGCATGCACCTCAAAGCACATGCAGAAGCTGGAGAGACCACAGAGATTCCTCACCTTAAGAATCCAGGGCCTCAAACATCTACCTTACACATATAGGTTAAACTCCCTGTCCTTCTACTCAGTCTCCTACAGACTCCTCAGAGGTAACCTCCGTCTGGTATACAAAGCAATCTTAGACTGCGCCCTGATGGGACTGCTGCATATCCACAACTGCTGCATAGCCACAAGTCAAGCTCCACTAGAGTAACCCACACGTAAGACCTCAGCCTGGTCTGTGACATCAACAGGACTTGTTGGCGGGACAGATTTGTGTCCCAGAGACTCCCCCTTTTGTGTAAGACTCCTTCTCCACATAAAGCAGAGTACCTCATTAAACCTTTTTAAGCGCAACCTGGATAACTGGATGGGGAACAGAAAATACACCCCTGGGATTCCACCTACAATCATGCTGGACAGTGGCATAGGGTGCTGACTTGTTGGAACATGGGCTAAATTCTTGGCTAGACTTGCAAGAGCCTCAGGGCCAACAGCCTGGTAACGTCCTATGATCCTATAATACAGACAGAAATGGAGAGTTACAGTCAAACACACATTTAAAGAAACTAAAGGTGGAAAGAAAAAAAATCAATGTCTAAGTGGAGGCTGGTGTAAGAAAGGTAGAAACAATGCTAGCTGCTATTAGGACAGAAGAACGTAAGGCATAACAGGAGATGAAATTTGAAGGACTAGCTGGGCTGTCTTCAAAACCAGGATACCACTATGCAGAAGTGGTATATATTTAAACAGAAAACATAATATAGAAAAATTAAAAGTGATAGGACGGCAACCTTTTGTAAGATCAGGTGAAGTAAGGTAGGTATAAATATACTAAATATTCCAAACTCCTGGTACATCTGTAAACATGTTAAGGGAATGATAAAGGGAGAGAAATGCTGGATATTGGAAATGTATATGAATGGTATTCAACATAAAAGAGGAAGGTAAGAAATTTTTTGAGCATGTGTGTGTGTGTGTGTAATTATATATATATATATATATATATATATATATATATATATATATATATATATATATATATATATATATATATATATATATATATATATATATATATATATATATATACACATATACACATACATACACACACACACACACACACACACATATTTTTTTGTTTGAATATAATTCTGTAACATGTTTACTGGACAAAATGTTTGTAACCATGTGCACAGCGTGGGAATATTCTTGTAGTAGTTCCCACAAGCAATTAGCCAATCACAGGCACTTTACTTCAGTATAAAAGACAGTAGTCTGAAAGGCTTAATTCAGAGTAAGGCAGTATTTTGCTGAACAAACAGTGAGATGAATTGAATGGAAGATCTGGAAACTGAGACATAGCCTAGTCATGGCTAGTTTATTAAGCATTACTGGAGCAAGCAAAGCCTAGGAGGAAGGCCTACAGCCTGGAAGCCTAGTACCAGAGCATGCAGCTCAGGGTGGGACCTAGGAAAGAGGGCAACAGTCTGGTACTGTTGTTAGATGAGGGACAGCTTGCAACCTTTGAAGACTTTATGGACTGAATTATTTTGAAGGTACTATTTACTTTGTGATTTGTAAAAACATGAGCCACTACTTTAATTTGATTAAATAAATCAGTGTGTATGTCCTGCATCTAGTGTCTTCAAAAATCTTACAGTGATGAAGAATGTGCCTGAAATGGCCCTAATCTTGTATCTGAAATCCTAAAACAACCAACTGCTAAGTCAAGTGAGTGTAGTTTCCCCTCTTTATCAAGTGTAGTTTCCCCTCTTTATCAAGTGTAGAGGAGTTCTGTTTCATGAGATAGTGTTCCTGTTTTGTGCTGAAACATTTTTTTTTCTGTTTAGAATACAATCATCATGCTACATGTACTGTTGCAGCAACAGTACATGCTACATGTACTGTTGCTGCTTTTACTCTGCACCTCTATCATACAGGTGAGCTAGTAGATTCAGTTTCAGTCAGTTTTGTTTGAGGCTGTAAAAATTGCAAGAGGCCAGGTGAATAAATGTTTTCAAATAGACGAAAGCATTTAGAACTGTTAAACACTTTGTTCCGACATAACCAGTAAACTGTTAATATTTCAAAAGTATACAACAAAGTTTAAAATATTAGGGGGTTGTTAACAGGAAATGGCTCAACAATATATTCTAGTACAAGGTTCACTACAAATAGCCTAAGAAACTGTGGAAAACAAGTGTAATGCAATATTAAAGCTGCTGAATGTAAACTAAATGTAAATGCTGTAAGGAAACTAATAGGCCCTAGAAAGAGACTTTTGCATACAAGGTATTTCAGTAACCACTAAAAAATATAAGTGGGGTATTAAGGAACCATTTCTAAAGCTTAGTTGTGGTTCTGCTGCCATCCATTCCATCTTATGTAATGTGCAAACAGCTGCTGCTGTAGAGATTCTGATCTAAAATAAGATATAGTAATATAGACCCTCTCTCATTTATAAGCCTATAGGAGAAAGGAAGAAAACAAACCACTGGAATAAGTGGGTGTATAGCAAGACCTACACACTTTTCTATAAAAGACAGGGAGCAGTTAAGACATTATTAACAAAAGGAACAGATAAAAAAAAACAGCTCTAGAGTGGCTAACTTTCTCAACAAGGTGAGAACAGACAGCCATTAAACAATATTGTTAGATCAATTAAAATGTTGTGGCAAACATTTTTACTAGTAAGGAAAAAAGAAGAAAACAGCCTGTGCTTAAAGACATATACCCTCAAAACCAAGATGGGATGGGAAGATATTCAAATACACAAGAACCAACCACTGTTCATTTTGGGGAATGGTCAAATCCATTGGCAAATAAACTTGCCAATATGTGAGTGATAGAGACAAATAAGGTTTAGATTCTTTGACAAAAGTAGAAAGAACTTGGACTATAACCTTCTTTTAGTTAAATGATTTTGGAAGGCCAGATACCAGTGGACAAGGTTAGCTCAGAAGCACAGAAACCAGTATCTGTAAAAGTAGATAATTTATGCACCAAGTATTACTCTGCTAGGCAGAGGAGCATACAAGACTAAATCCACCAGAAGGAAGAGACTTGTATACTAAGATAGTACAACTTGGAAAGGTTACAGATCGGGAAACAAAAAAAAAAAAAAAGTGTTACCACAGTCTGATGTATTGCCAAGCAGAAAGTAAAGGAAATTCTGCAGCCTGAATGGACTGTAGTGCAAGAAACAGAACTGATTAGTAGTACTGAAGAGAACAAATAACATGCTTAGAGACTATGTTCCATGAAGGTAAGCTTAGATTTGCAACTTTGTTAGAAAACTAAATACCACGCAAGTACGCGGGAAGAGTTGACCAGTAAAACAGTTGCATTAAATGGTTAAGGAGGGAGGTAAGATACCGGACCAATGTTCAAAATCCACTTGTTCCTAAAGAAAAATCATAACACACTTTAGAAAGCAAGTAAAAAGGGGCAAATGAAATTTGAAAAGGGCATCTCAAAACACATTTAGAGGGACAGAAGAAAATGGAGAGGTTGGTATACAATTCCCCCTGAGGCAGAAGGAAATCAACTTGCAGAAGAAAAATACTAAATGAGTGAAGCACACTTTCACTGAAATATAATGAACAGTAATATAGAGACGATAAAGCAGAAGGTACTGTATAAAATCACAGACAAGGTAACGTTGAACACAAACCTATTGAGGTCCCTGTTAAGATAAAAACCTAAGTGGGGGAGGGGAGTTCTATTTATCAAGTTAGTAAAAATTCTATTTATTAATAAGAAGTTAGTAAAGAAATGGAATAGGAACTAGAAAAATAAAGCAGAGGTTGAAACAAAAGACAGAGTTTGGTTAGTGTTAGCATACAGGAGTCTGTCTAGAGAGCAGCAGAAATCCAAAGAATGCAAAAGAGCTCAATATGGGAACTGAAGACGAAATGATGAATTTTGAATCCAAAAATGTGAGACATGCCAGTTTAGGGATTAAAGAAAAAATCTGTACGAGAGAGAGAGAGAGATACATAAACTTACAAGAACTTTCCAATACACCACAAACCTTTTTAAAAAGTAGATGATTTTATAGTCTTGGAAATGTATTCCACAGAATATTAAAACAGAGTAATGGGATGGTGTAATAATGACATATTTCAATTTAAGTTAGTTATTCAACTTAGCAACCATACCTCTCAACCTCTTAGTGCAAGAAATCTGGACACAGCCCAACAAAACAGTGGGTCAAAGGCCCAAACATAGGGACATAATTTTAAATATTGCTCTTATAAATTTAGAAAGTTACTAGAGTAACAGGGTTTGTTTTAATATGGCAACAGGAGAGCAGAGCCAAACCACCACGACTGTTCAGGATAAACACAATGATGCTTCGATGAAAAATGCAAAAAATATTTACTGAAGAGCTCAAGGTAAGCGCTTTCACAATCTCTGTGGTTGCTCCATCAGCATTGTCTGAAGGATTTTAAGTCTGAAATGCAAATGCATATCATTATTTAGTGACTTCAATCCATAGATTATCCCAGTGATTTGCCAGAAAACCACAAATTTTATCCCAGTGATTTGCCAGAAAACCACAAATTTTATGACTAACCGATCAAACATAAGAGCCAAAAATCTGGACATTCTGCAAAAATTTGGACAGTTGAGAGGTATGTTGATAACTTGGGTAGAGTACTGATTCCAGTGAACCAGTTTTAGTCTGCCTGGAAAAGGTACAAAAGATGCAATAAACAAGAATTAAAACAAAGCAAAAAGATCAGTTAAGAACAGCTGCAAAGGAAACAGTCAAAAGGGAGCATGCAAACCAATCAACTACATGTACAAGTAAACACTTTAGTAAATGGATTATATAAGAAAGTTTAGTACAAAGTTTCTAATAAAAGTACACAAAGTTGTATGCAAATGTTAAAGTAATGTATACAAGTGTTAAAGAACAAGAGTGTCAGGAGGAGTAAGAAAAATAGGGAAATTGAATCCTCCTGTTACATTACTTAAACTGTATAGTAGCCCTGTGTTATTTTGTGAAGCAAACTAATATTTTTAGATGAAAAAAGGGTTAATATGGAGTGTGCAGAAACTTCAGGAAAACTGAATACATTGCTGACACAGAGTGGCATCTCAGAGATGTACAATATAGACTATGCAGATAAAACCCAAGCTAGCAATTTAAAGAATGCAATGCAATGAAATGCAGTTTAAATTAAGAAAGAAAACAGGCAAGTCTCTCTTCTGAACAAAGCTTTCAACACTGCAGAGAGGTTAATGTTAGCAAAAGAAAGGGGACAATAAGCAAATACAACAGGAAGAATAGGTAGTGAGGTTAGTAAAAATTATACAGGCATTCTGCATACAAGCAAGTGTTCAAAAATAATAGTACACAAGATAGAATACAAACGGCCCACAGACCATTTCCTAAGGAAGAAAAAACTTCTAAAGATGATAAAGAGCCTAACAGATGCATTAGTGAGAAGGCCAGTTATTCTTTACCTACAGATGTTGTTAGAAGCACTTGGGATAGTGGAAAACCCTATACAATACCAGGAAAAATCAATATAAAAAAGACTGGCAAAGATAAGTAACAAGACTGAGTAAACATGGTGACACTCGTAGCACAGAAACCAACAGAAGTTAGAGAACAGGACAGTGCTGCAGGATGGGACAAAAGGGGTATTGCTCAAGGGCAGAAGCCAGTAAAAGAAAAACATCTTTTAGAAAACAAGACTATTTAGAGCTACCTTGCAATGACATTTCAGTTCAGCATCAACCTATGATGAGTTCAGAGTGAAAAAAGTTATGCCTTGGTCTTTACAGGATTCCAGTACCCAAAGAAAGATGATCCAGACAAAACAAACGTGGCTTAAGGTAGATATAGTGAAGAGGTACTTTTAGTATATACCGTTTCCACAACTGTTTAATTGTAATAGTGGAGGACTGATTACTCATTGTAATGAGTCCAACCCCCCCCCCCCACAAGCTTTATGATGGAAGGGGGTAGTTGTATAATGTTGATCCCGATAAATGTATACTGTACAACTACAACTTTGTAACATTTGGAAAAATATGTATATAGCTTTAAATGTTTAGAGACTGGGAATATTCTTACAGTGGTTCCTAAAAGTAACTGGCCAATCACAGGGACTTTACCTCAGTATAAAAAACAGTAGCCTGGAAGGCTACATTCGAGTAAGGCTGTTGCTTGCTGAAGGAACTGTGCGAGTGCTAAAAATAAGGCCTAGAAACATGGACTAAGAGGACCCACTTGGGGCTACTGTGTGCAGCACTGTTGATAAAAATAGGTTTGATTTTTGGAGGCGAGAGTGAAGAGAGAATGAAGGCTACAGTCTGGGAACCTACTGTGGAGTACCTGAGCTTGAAGAGGACTGTCTGTAATGGAGTTATACTGTTCGGCAAGAGACTGCTTCTAACTTTAGCACTTATGAACTGAACTATTTTGAAAGCACTGTTTTCAAAGTAAGCAATATTAAACAAATGTGGGTTTGTGTGCATGTTCTGCCTTTGTCTTCATTGGCCCTACAAAATTGTAGAATAAATCTTTCAAAGGTAAAGGATACACCAGCTGATGGAAAGACTGCAGATGTTAATAGTTTACAAACTAAATTAGATTGCATATGTATTCATCAGTATGAACCATTAAACAACAAAAAAAAGTAGGTAAACGGAAAGCGAAGAACCAAGGTAGAATAAAATAAAGGGTGGTGGTAAAGCCTAGTTTCAGATTAGCTGGATCCAAGGACAAAGTTCAAAGATGAGACCTCTTTACAAACTCTTGAGTTTAAGGCTTTTAGGTTTATACAACCAGAAAAGCTCTGAGGATCTAAATATACTGTGGGAGGTTTTAGTTACTTTTAAAAGAAAGCCGCTTGCTATTTAGATTATTTTGTGAATGTGCTGAATTAAAACAAATCTGTACTACTACAGGGAAGGAGACAGTTAAAAGGAGCAAGCTTAAACAAATCTACAATTTGTAGTTCAAATATCAGTATTTCTCTAAATGTTATCAATGGAGGGGGGGTTCACAAATAACTGAGCTTATAGTCATTTTAAATGCAACATTCATTCACTATGATAAAAATCAATAAGTTGAACTTGACATAACAGTAGATGTTTGAATGATCACTGCTGCAGTGGTCTTGGCTATATGTGTTATACCCTGCCAAGGATTTAACAGCTAGCCAGCTTCCAAAGTGTCAGGGTACCTTAATCTCTCACAAACTGTCAAGCAGCTTGAGTTGAGCTGACCAAAACAAAAGTTTGGGCAAAAAGCCCTTCACATTTTTCCTGCCAGCATTGAGAGGAGGCTTAGCACTGAAAGGATGTGGTGGAAATAATGCCTACACCCTGGCGTAAAAAAACACGGGGGATGGAGGGATGGAGTGGCCACTGCAGCAGTGATCATTCAAACATCTACTGATACGGTAAGTAGAACTTGCACAACTGTACTATGTTAATCATATTGATCGTTGCTGCAGTATCCTTAGCTAAATGGGTAGATTACTATACCCAACTACATTTGGGGGGTGGAAAATGAGTCCAGGAACCCCTGGAGAATGGTTCAAGCAAATATTCATCATTCATTCAAGAAATCAATCTTGTACTGCTTTGTAAAAAAAAATAAGAGTACAGACAACCAAGTAGCAGCTTCTAAAATCAAATGCTTTCCAAAAAGCCATAAATGAAACCAATGCCCCAGCAGAGTGGGCCTTGACCATGGCTAGAAGACTGTAACAAAAAGGTAATAGCCTTACACAACCATTTGGAAATACTCTTGTTTTGACACCTTCACAAGAAATGAACTGATCCAAAGATTTGAAAGATGTAGTTTTGTCAAGAGAGCACCTGTGCAGTCTGACATCCAAGGTATGGATCATCATTTCTCCCTCTTTTTTTTTTTTAAGTTCAGGACAAAAAAAAACTGGGAGATGGACAATTTGTCTTAAAGTAAATGGATACACTTTGGGCACAAAAGGATTGGTTCTCAAAGAAATTCTGTACCTATGGAAAATGAGATTGAGCTGTAAGCTCTTACAGCAAATAAACCCCGATACCCTTCATGCAGAGGTCACAACAACTGGTAAAACTGTTCCATGTTAAGAACCTGAAGTCAGATTACCTGGTTTAAATGGAGCAAGTCTTAGCTCCTCTAACACAACTAAGATCTCAAGGAGGAGAAACTTCTTAAAAACCCTTTCAAGAGCATTTTGACATGAGACTGCATTCAAAGAGAAGAATTCAGAGGCAGACATGCTGAAATAGCTGATAAATGAACCTTAAATAGTAAGAAAGGCCATAGGATATAACTCACAAATATTGCAAAACCAAAGAACCACTAACCATGAATGCATGCTGGCTATGTTGCTGGCACCAACTAGCAAACCTTTTCCATTTGCTAATGTATGATTTTAGAGTAGTATGTTTTCTTACCTCCATTAGTACCTGCTGCACATCCTCAGTAAAGAGGTGCCTAAAAGGAACCAAGACCATATCATCCAGGCAGTCAACTTGAAGTTGAATGGTGTCAAAGTGTATCTAACATCCTTGTTCTTGTGTGACTAGATCCAGTCTGAGGAAGCTTGTGCAAATTGGCCCCGGCCATTTCCAACAGAAGGGATAACTACTGTTGCTGGAGCTAAAAAGGAGTCACCACAATGACTGGGGGGGGGGGCACAGATTATTTCTAATACTTTAGAAGCACTCTGGATATTAGGAGAAAGGGTGGAAAAGCATTCAAGAACATTCCTGTACAAGGAAAAGAAAAGGAATATGTATTCCTGGCCACCTTGCAAGAAGCCCTAGAGCAGAATCTTGCCAGCTGATTGTTCAAAGAGGTCTACTTAAACTCCCCATAGAAAGATCAAGTCAAGTCTTGGAAGACCCCCTGATCTAGTTACCATTTGTTAGGGTATGTCCTTGTCCTGCTCAGTTTGTCAGCCATACAGTTTTGCTCTGACAACGTAGGATGCCTGTATAGTAAATTGTGCTATGAAGCTTTATCCAATGCTAACATGGCTAGTCTGCAACAGGAGTGCAAACTGGTTCCCCCTTTATGTACCATATGACTCTGGTAATAGCATCTGTAAAAACTTGAAGAGGTTGTGTGGACCAAAAATGATTCAGAGTGGATTGCCTTGATCAGGGCAAGTATCTTTTTATATTTATGTGCCTGCGTCTGTCCTTGGTGTCCCATGCATTCTGCATTTTTATCCCTCAAAGTCCAAGGAGACTCCCTGGAATAGAAAAGGAGACGACCTACATTAGTGGCTATGTTGTCTCCACCACATTATTGGGTGAATATTAGGCTACCTGCCCTGTGAGGCCGATTTAAGCATAGCCAATCACCCAAGGTCAGAATCAAACCTTGTACCATGCATCTAGGAGGTAAAGACGTTAAGCATTACGCCAAACCCCCCCCCCCAAAATGCACTGAAGCTACCCTGACCATCCCATTACTTTGCAAACTGTTACAAGCTTAGCAAATAACTAAAGTCAGAATAAAACCTTGTATCTTGTGTCCGATTTCATTTACAAACTCCTGCACTGGGATTTGAACAGACAAAGGTTGTTGGTGCTGGGGCAAAAACTTCAGATACCACTATCTTTCTCATATGGAGTCTTGCCAGAGGTTATCATGAGAATCCAAGAAGCCATGAGAACCAAAATCCTGGGGTGTTTCCTTGCAGTGACCAACATCTGAGTGGAAAACTCTAGAAATAGACTTACATCTGGATGTTTTTTTTTTCCCCTGCAGAAGAAATGCTCATTGGACTATGGTGTCTAGTTCATCCTAGAAACAAAATCCTATGAGGAGTCAAAACTTTAGAATGGTCTCTTGGAATCCCAGCTTGTGTAGAACATCTGTCACCCAAGACAGATCCGTGACACTTTGAAAAAGACTCTGTAAAGATAAACAAGTAGTCCAACTGTGGAAAAATATGGATAACCTGTAGTCTGCAATGGGCTATAACTGGAGCTAGACACTTTGTGAACACTCTTTATGCAGTGGATAGTCTAAAGAGTAAGGCAGAGAACTGAATATATGATCCAGACATACACAACTTTAAACACCTGAAATCTGGGTGAAGTGGGGTGTGATGAGCATCTTTTTAATTAAGTGTTAACAGGAAACCTGAACAAGGAAGAAGAGGTAACAGGTTGTGAAGGGACATCATTTTGACACAAACAGGTTTAGGAAAGAAAAATCCAGAACTGGTCTCCAAGCATCTTTGGCACTAAAAACATCCTTGAATAAAACCCCTTTTCTACCTCAGAAGGGGGAAGTGGTTCTATCACTCCATCGGAAAGCATATCATGAAGGAGAAGAGGAAATACGTCTTGTCTGGAGGATAAGGAATTACTCCTTGGAAAGGAGGAAGTTCCTCCCATTGCCATCTGTAACCTTGATGAACGTTTCAGACAAATGGGATCTGAAGATCAATCTGTTGTCAAAAAGAGAAAGACAGATTCAAACTTTATGGAAGACAAAAGGGGTGCCAGGGTGGGAGGAGGAAACGGTCTCTTAGTCATTCTGACTTAGTGGAATGACCTTTGTTTTGGGAGTTTCCAGAAATCTTCTTGAAATGCCCCTGCCCATTTCTTAATGTCTATTTATCTGCATTTTGTTGAGACTGTTTTGGTTCCTACCAAAATCGAAGAGTTAGAGAATCCCTTGGAAAATTTGGAAAAGGAGGGTTGAAAAATCTTAGATTCCCTGTATCACTTACCAGTCATCACACCTTTTGATCACCTTTGTTCCACAGGGGGGCAAAAACAAACTCTCTAGCCAAAGGAGGATTTAAAGTCCTATTTATAACATCTGAAAGGTTCTGTGAAGGGAGACATACAAACGGAAGTTTGGAAGTTAGTCCGTGTTTGCTGAATTTTGTTATTTGCTAGTAATTACAGGTGTGGGGGTAGTCACATTCTTTGATTTCCTGTCCTTGCCTATTTAAGTGGTACAGTGTGAAATATTTTCTGCTTAAAAACCTCAGCTTTGGCCGGCTAAGAACTTGCTATATTCAACTGGACGTATAAGAGAATTTAAGTACCTTTATCTGCTCTTTTTTTTTCAAAAAAATACAGTATTTAAATTGATTTTAACTGTGTGGAAGGAATATTAACTGAACTGGAAGTTTTGACTCTGCTCTTCAGTTAGTTCCACCCACCCTCCCTGTTTTTTGTTTTGGTGTTAATCTTAGTGGCCTTGCAACTGCCCGCCCCTCTTGTAAATTTGTGTTTGGATACTCCTTCTGGGCCCCATCTCATTTGCTCACTCAACCGAGTGCAGTGAGATCATATTCTGATTTCAGGCACTCCTACTGTGTACAAAGAGAGCATCTGGGAAACAGAAGAAAAAAAAAATAAATAAAAAAAATAATTAAGCTTGTTTCCTGCCTTTCCTGTTAAGTGGTATAGACTATTTGTAGGCTTCTGAGCCCCCAAGCCCTTCTGTGTTGGAGGGAAGCCTTCTAGCTTAGTTTTTTTTTCTTATAACTAGCCAGTTTTCTAGTTTCAGCACTCAAATATGTTTCTTTGATCTCAGCACTTGTTCAGAAAAAAATGTAATCTGCTTTTACTGTACTTGTGTTTCTACCTACTTTTTTTTTTACTTTTGCATCATCTTAAAAGTACTCAACTGTATTTATTACTGCTTGGTGTAACTCATTCTAAGCCTTTTGGTTTAAACACTTGGGCTTCGGACCAGTTTTGCACTGAGAGGGTTTGTAGTCTGCACTGTAGTGGCAGAACAGGTAGCTTACATCCTTCTAGGTTGGGAACTACTGATTGAGGCTCGGTGTCTGTTATTCTAAAAGTGTATTAATTCTGGTTTAAGCACTTGGGCTTTCAGGCCAGTTATTTTACATTAAGAGGGTTCGTGGTCTGCACTCTTGTGGGAGGAGAGGCTGGACTCTGCCCTTCTGAGCTGGGAACTTCTGGTTGAAGGCTTATAGTGCATGCATATCTGAACTGCTTCTTACTGAAGTTGGTGTGCCTTGTTTGCTGTGGCATAGACTGGATTTGGGCCTGCTGGATCTAGCTTTGTTTGTGTAACTTGAGAACTAATCCAGGCATTCTCTAAAGTATTCAACTGTATTTATTACTGCTTGGTAGTAACTTGATTAAAGTGTAGCTATCATTCTAAGTCTTTTGGATTAAGCACTTGGGCTTCAGACCAGTTGTTTTACATTAGGAAGGTTTGTGGCATGCACTGTGGTGGCAGGACAGGTAGCTTTCATCCTTCTAAGTTGGGAACTGCTGATTGAGAGCCCAGTGTCTGTTATTCTTAAAGTGTATTAGTTCTGGTTTAAGTACTTGGGCTTCAGGCCAGTTATTTTACATTAAGAAGGTTTGTGGTCTGCACTCTTGTGGGAGAAGAGGTTGGACTCTGCCCTTCTGAGCTGGGAATTTCTGGTTAAAGGTTTATAGTGCCTGAATATTTGAACTGTATCTTACTGAAATTGGTACACCTTGTTTGCTGTAACAGACTAAATCCAGGCCTGCTGAATCTAGCTTTGTTTATATGCTTGTTTGCTTGTTATTTCCCTGGAACGCTAATTCCACCTAATACGCAGCTTCTCAGCGCTTCTGTGGATCACTAGTGATAACTGCATTGCTTACTGTACTTATTTCCTTGTTTCACTTGAAAGAAAGTTACTGTTTGTCTTTTTTGCATTTAAGTTACCTGTAACACATTGCACTTAAGTTACCTGGCACTTGCTCACTAAAGCAATTATATAAGTCAGCACTAAAAATTAAAAAGCACTACACCCTCACTCCCCACTGGCCCTGGTTTTCAATTAAGGAATTCCCAATATTATTCTAGCATGTCCAAAGGTCAGTTGTCAATCTCCTCTCCGGTCCAGCTGGTGAATCTGGGAATCTTGAGGCAATGTTGCAACTGCCTCATGTACACAGACAACCCTCTCCTCCTCCCAACAAATTCCAACACATGTGAGAGATGCAACCATATAGCCAAACTGGAGGCTAAGCTCTCTCAACTCAGTACTGGCATAACCAGTCAGGAGGAGAAGGAAACCACATTCACTACAATTCCAGTCTCACATAGACCTACCACGACAGCAAACCAAACACATAATCACACAAAAACATACGCGGAGGCTCTAAATAAAGATCTGCCGAAGCAGCAGAGACCTCCAAAGCAGACACCCAAGCAGCCGCTACCCCAAAACAAAACACGTGCAACACATCTCACAAAGCCAGTGTGCCAAACAGTCACAGCCCTTAAGACTAAACAACACACCTGATACACTTGTAATAGGTGACTATCGTCAGGCACACTGACGTCCCCCCGCTCACCAGGCTGAACAAGGAGAGGGTCACAGTGAGCAGCCTGTCGGGCGCTAGGATCCGCCACATAACACAAGCACTCAGGTCACTCCAAGGCAAGTACAAATATGACTCAGTCATTGTCCATGCTGGTGTGAATGACCCGAGACGTACCTCCCTGGACTACATGAAAAGCGACAAAGGAGCTCTCTGAGCATGTAGCCCAGGCCGGTATGACCCTGACCTTGAGTAGCATCTTACCCTCACCAAGAATGATGACACAATATGAAGACAAGATGATCAATTTCAACAATTGGCTTAAGTACTGGTGTCATTCAAAGGGGATCCAATGCCTGTCAGCTTGGGATGATATGCTCGACAAGCCACGATGCTTCGCTAGGGACGGCTTGCACCTGTCACCCCTGGGCTTTCGGATATTGGCAAAGGCTCTTGCTACCCCCATAGTGCCTTTTTTAGGCAAGGCTCAAAGACAAACCCACCTCCATAGGTATCACAAGGGATAAGAAACTAAGAGTAATGCTACTCAACGCCAGAAGTCTAAACCTCAAGATGCACACACTCGAAACTCTCCTTAGCATGGAGAACATAGATATCTGTGCAGTAACAGAAACCTGGTTCAGGGCTCCCGAGAGCACCCCAGCACAACCAGGTTATACCTCATACCATGCTTTTCGGCCCCAAAACTTGGACCGAACCACAAAAGGAGGGGGAGTATCGATATTCATCAAAGATACCCACACCTCCAGGTTGGTGGCAAAGCACGAAGCATCAGAGACTATCCATGTGCAACTAACAGTGGGTAAAACTGCCTTCCAGTTTATAGCCTGCTACAGACCACCCTCCCAAACCCAGGAACCCCACTCGGCCTTCCTGAGAACACTGGAAAATATGAAGGTCTCTCCAAACACCATTATATTGGGCGACTTAAACTACCCAAACATAAACTGGGAGCATTACTCTAGCTCCAACACCCTAGCCCAAAGGTTCCTAGAATTTATAAACTCAAATGCTATGGAACAACTTGTTACCACTCCCACAAGAGGGGAAAACATACTGGACCTGATCATCACCAACACGGGGACTCTATGCTCCAGACCAGAAGTGTATCCCTCACTGGTAAGATCAGACCATAAACTAATCTCACTGGATATTCACATCCCGACCCCACCCCCTGCCCAGAAAACCACAGTGAAAAACTTCTCTAAAGCAAATTTCACACTCCTCAAAACTGAGGTGGAATCCTTCAAAGCCCCCGGGCCTGTGGAAAATACGTCCCAGACCGCAGAATCCTTTATAAACGCATTCTATGAACACCTTCAGGAATGCATGGATCATGCGATCCCAAATAAAACCAAGACCCAATCCTCCAAAGGCAGGACGTCCTGTCTGGTGGACCCCAGCCATAAACAAACTATACAATAGAAGGAGGAAGCTACTAAATGATAGAGCAAAATCCCAAAAAGGGAAGGCATCACTGATCAGTATTAGCAAAAAACTACGGGCACACATAAAAGTGTCTAAGGCCAGCTTCGAGAGAAAAATTGCACAGGACACCAAGGATAATCACAAGGCTTTCTTTAGTTATGTTAGGAACCTGGGTGGTAATTCCCAGATATGCTCAGAATTAGTCCAAAATGACAAAAAATACACCGAACCCACAGAAATCGCCAACATCCTAGCTGACAGGTTCAGCGCAAACTCCCCACCAAAGGGCAAATATCTATCCCAGCAGAGTGCTGCCCCCCTGACATCTCAGATGCTCAGGTAAGAGCCGCCCTCTCCAAAGCAAAAAACACAGCATCAATGGGACCAGATGGTGTCCCGGGCTGCGTCCTACATGAACTCCAAGAAGAGCTAAACCCAAACATAAAACTACTGTTCAATCTCAGCCTTACTACAGGATATGTGCCCAAAGAGTGGCGTACAGCAACAGTGGTCCCTCTCCATAAAGGTGGTGCCTCAACGGATCCTGGAAACTATCGCCCCATAAGCCTGACTAGCTTGGTCTGCAAAGCTATGGAAAGGATCATCATGGACCTCATAAATAAAGATATTGGGGACCTACAAACACTGGGATCCTACCCAGTTCGGCTTTGTTAAGGGCAGATCCTGCCTCTTAAACCTGGTTGATTTCTTTGAAACAGTCACCAAGGCCATTGACGAGGGGAAGGTGGTCCAGACAGCCTACCTGGACCTCGCAAAAGCCTTCGATACAATACCCCACGCGGGCATTATAGATAAGCTCACCAGCTTAAATATAAACCCCTATGTCACTAGATGGATTGCAAACTGGCTCAAGGACAGAACCCACATGGTTAGAATTGCTGGAGCCATGTCAGACTCCAAACCAGTTACAAGTGGTGCCCCACAAGGCTCAGTCCTGGGACCTCTCTTGTTCGGTATATATTTCTCGGAGGTACAGGCCAACACGGAAGGACTGTGGCTGACCAAGTTCGCAGATGACTGCAAACTGGGCGCCATAATAGACCCTCCAGCCGACACAAGCATCCTCCAAAAGGGCCTCATAGAAACAGACAACTGGTGCCAGAGCCATGGCCTCAAGCTAAATGCCAAAAGTGTATAGTCATCCCCTTTGGCAAAAACAAAGTGCCCACAAATTACCACATAGGTGGTAATCCATTAAGTACAGAAGAAGTAATTAGGGACCTGGGGACCCAAGTTGATAGCAATCTCTCATTTGACAACCACGTGGCCAAAGTGGTTAGAAAAACATTTTATATAGCCCACTTAATCATGAAGGGATTCACATCTAGATCAGGGGAGGTCATCGTGCCTCTTTACTCACCCCTCATCAGGCCCATAATTGAGTACAATGCCCCTTTTGGGATGTACCTTACCAGACACCTGCAGCAACTGGAAAGACCCCAAAAGTACCTCACCAAGAGGATCGAAGGGCTCAAACAGATACCATATGCTGCCCGGTTAAAGAAACTCCAGCTCTACTCAGTGGCATACCGCCTGTTCAGAGGCGATCTGTGCCCGACGTATAAAGCCATGTCCAACCCGGAATTAATGGACATGCTGCACCTCAGAAAATCCAAATCCCATCGAGCTACGCTCGAGAGACTTGAACCTCAGCACTGAAATAAATAGGACATGCTGGAGGGACAGATTCATAACCCAGAGGCTCCCTTCACTCTGGAATAAAATCCCAGTCCAGGTTAGGCAGAGTCCCTCATTGACTCTCTTCAAGAGGAATCTTGATGAGTGGATGGGAGATCGTAGGTTTACCCCGGGTATCACTTCTGTGTCACTGTTAGACAGAGGCACAGTATACTAACCTCGAAAAAGGGCATAGCAAAATAAATTTAAAATGGGTGGCGAAAGCCAAACACATTCTGGCTAGGCTTATAAATGCCCTAGGGCAGATAGCCTAGTATGACCCTCCTCAACAGTACCAGCTGCCATAGCCCTTGAAGTATTAGTCATACACACACTGCATACAATCTGAGTTTTCCTCAGAAGACACTCCAGACAAAACATTCCTCATACTTTCACAGTTAGTCAGGATAAACATGAGCCTGAAAATTCAGAATTTTGAAAATCAGCTGCAGAAGCATACCCCCCCCCCCCCCCACTTACCAATCTTTCTATCCTATCAGTTAGCTCTAATCCTACTACTAAGTGTTTATCAGCAGAAGGCTTAACTAATGCTATAGCTGCTGGATCAGGTTTGGGAAGAATGTATAAAAACTTTGCATGAATCTGCCTTTTTAGAAGCAGCTAACTGTCAAGAAAACTGCAGGCAGTAACATTCTCCAATTTAGGCAAACCGGAGGAATTGTTGCTGGAAATTCCTTCTATAATAGCTCATTGCATTTTGAGGGACTCAGAAACCTGTGTTCAACCACTGAAGAGTAGTAGATTCTAGAAATCAGAGACAACACTCACAGGGAGGGTCAGAAACTGAGCTTTCCTCAGAGACTGAAATCTGAAGAGAGAACCCTGTATTTATCCTTGCATCCTCCCGTCCAGATTCAGAATCTTAAATCTCTTCAGGAAAGAGGTATTTTTTTTTTCCTTTCCCAGAAATACCTTACAAAAAGGCTCGATAGCCTCAATTAAAGCCTGAGCCAGACGTGGTAAAATACTCGCGTCTAAGGAACTCTGGAGTAAATGCATGCTTAATTTTCTGATTTTGACAGGAAAAATGGGCCCAATAGTGCTAGTGACAGCAGCAGCATCTCTAGTGATAGGCACAACATTCTGACAAAACAGGAAGTCTTCCCTATTCCTTCTCCCAGCAGAGACCAGAGTGGCTCTTCACTGCCCACTGAGGGGGACCCCAACAGCAGCAGAGGACTTGGCTAACCCCCCCAAGTCCACGGTGGTTGTAATTGCTACACCAAAGGAATTCTGGGTAAAAGGAATGATCAGAGGTGCAACAAATAGCACAGCAAAGTCACTCACCTATGGTTGAGTCAAATTGCTAACTTGCTGTGGTGGCAAAGGCTCTTTTTAACTCTCTTTTTGTGGCTGGAAGAAAGACTGACCATAGGACAGTTTGTTCCATGGCCAAGTTGAAAATGCTGCCTCTTTTTCGGGGGGGGGGGGGAGCAGCAAATGCCAATAAAAAGTCTTTAAACATTACTTCACCCCCCCAACAAACACAGCAAAAACAAACACTATGCCAGCCCTATAAAGTAGAACACCATATTCTCCACAGGAAAAAAAAAGTTTTTAAGTTTAACTTTTAGACAGACAGGAAAAAAAGACCTTCTGTTTAAAAGTACAGTACAGTCTAGAGACTGTATTAAAACACAAACTTTAAAATAAACTTTCATGAAGAGGAAAGTATAAATAAGCAAAATTATTAAAATGGAAGGTTACCACCCAAAGGGAACTTATCTGCCTGGCAAAGGAACAGAACAAGCACATTGTCGATCCTCAGGCTTCAGAGAAGTATACTCTTAGGCTGCAGTAAAGCTCTGAAGGGCTTGACACCGCTCAAGGTGCCTTGAAGCTTTGAAAACTGGCTAGCTTTAAGTCCTTGGCAGGATAACCCATACAGCTAAGGTTATTGCAGCAATGACCAATATGATGAACACAGAGTCTTACCAATATCCACTATTTTAAATGCATTTAGTCTTCAATCATCTAACATCTTGAAGTTTGGACAAAGATATGAGACTGTTTTGATGTAAACCCTGCAACAGTCATCAGTTTGATTCTCAAAATCTCTATTTGTCTACTGTGGGACTCTGAGCAAGTCATGTAACCAGACAAAATATTCTTAGGTAAATACTAGGCTAGCAACCCTTACAGGTCATTTTAAGCCTAGCCAATTTCCATTCAAAGGTGAGAATCAAACTCTGTGCATTGTATCTGTAAGGTAACATCTTGACCATTATACCAACCCCAAACGCATACCAGGATTTAAAGCTAGCCAGTTTCCAAAGCTTACTCCTGAAGAGGTACTGTGCACACTGTGGAACCAGTGATCTCCAAAAGCTGAATGATATACACAAACGACCTAAAGAATTTGGTTCAAATTGATATTCAAGCCCCCTCCATCAACATTTACACCAAACCTCCAATTGTGTTCTGCTTTTTTTAATATGCCGCAACTAATTTAGAAATATTCAACAGTTCAATAACTGTCAAGTAACATTAAGACATTGCTACAATAAGCTATGCAAACTAGTCAAAATCTTAACCAGACAAAAGTTTTTGCAAAGAGACCAGCTCTCCCATAACCATTATGTTTTTAATGCAGTCACACAACCGTGGGTAAAAATAAATCTGAAAAGCATCTTTAAAAAAGATTCCTGTAAGGTAACTATTCAAAATGTCAAGTAGTAACCTATTCCATGTGGCTACAGCTCTAAGAATTAAAGGTTTTAGAGCATTTGCTGGTATTCGCTAGGGGAATACACATACTTGAATTAATATTCTCTTCCTGCCTTTATCTAGTGCATTAAACCTAATGTCCAGAGTGACCGTCAATACTTTTTTTTTTTTTTTTTTAATGGTATGCATGACAAAGTCAAGATCATGTCTATACAACCTGGAACATTTTGCAACTTTTCTTCATCGCACCAGTATAAAAACAAAGGGTTTTTTTGGTACATTTCCTTTTTGCATTATACCTATAAATATAACATTACTAGAGGGATGGCGTATTCAATTTTAAGAATTATGACATTTTTGGCTTAGAATACATGCGATTCTTGGAGCAGTAGGAGAGTCTGTAGTGAAGTTTTAGTTGCGACAGTAACCTGCTAGAGATTTTATCTGCAGTTAAAGTTTTATAAACATTTTCTTCTAGATCGGTTATGACAAAGGGGGAGATTGAGGGTAGTTTCTTTGGGATGGAAAATATATATTTTGGAACTACTGATTTGGGGTTTATTCCGAAGCCAATTGCAAAGTTCATGAAATTGATACTGGGAATCTTTCTGCAGCACTGAGTGGGACTGGGTTTAGCTGCACATCTCCAGCAAATCTAAGTGTCTGTATTAGATTAGTTTGTATAACAAACAGTCTATTTTCACTGAAGAGGATTTATTTGATAGGAGTTGTAGAATGCAGTGTCTTCTAGTAGAGTATTTCAGAGATTCTTTGTATAGAAGGTGTAATAGTACAGCAGTGGACTATATTTTGACTATGCAGGACATGCTTGATGTCCCTCAGAAAAAGGAAGACTGAGGCCCTAGGACCGAGCCTTGTGGCATTTCCTTGTTAAGAGTGATTTGTTAGCACAGACTTGGAAAGGTCTGTCCTACAGGTAGTTTTTAATCCAGCAGTTTCCTCCAAGGTATAGCTTCTACAGTTTTTGGAGTAATAGGACATGGTCAATAGTCTCAAGGGCTTGCACAAGGTCCACAAAAATACCTGCAGAGATTACACCATCTAGCCTGGTATAAATGCTATTTGTCCAAATAAGTGTAGTTTTGAGTACTAAAGGAATGTCTAAATCCATGATGTTAACCTAGCAAGCTAAAACTAATATGTATGAGTACTTGCTGGTAAATTTGTATAAAAAAAGTCTGTAATTCAGCTGGAAGGGAGAAGGATGGTAGTGTTTGAATGCTGGTGGAGCAATACTAGTGGTTAATCAGAAGTTAATGATGCATATAAATGGCTTTC
Source organism: Protopterus annectens (assembly GCF_019279795.1). Taxonomy (NCBI): domain Eukaryota; kingdom Metazoa; phylum Chordata; order Ceratodontiformes; family Protopteridae; genus Protopterus; species Protopterus annectens. The sequence continues at coordinate 212,606,054 of NC_056749.1, read as the reverse complement.
AATTTCAGCCGTTTTAGAAATTTGGGATGTAATTTGCTAAAATTTATCATGGTTATTTATATATATATATATATATATATATATATATATATATATATATATATATATATATTAATATTAGTGTGTTAGTTTCTGAAATCAGCTTCACTTATCAGGAAAGGGGGTGGAGGTGGTGTACTGGTCACGTGCATGTTTACTGTATTATGTCTCCAGAGGAGTTTCTTTCTACAAAAGTTTAAAGGTTGGAGATAAGGGAATGGTTTGCCTGAGGTACTGGGTTTTAGCACTATTGGTTAAAATTCTGGTTGCTTTTACATTTCAAGGTATTGCCCCCCCCCCCCCCAACACAAGCCTCCATTAGCTTGTTTCCAGGTTTTCCATATATTGTCCCTCACAGATTTTGCATTCCACACTTTTCATAAGCCATAAACATTTGTTCTCTTACCAGTCTTTCTTTTAATGGAAAAAGGGCTTCCTGAATATTTGAGAGGGTACTGATGAAGTAGTCAAATGTAGGAATCAAATTCAGCATGGAGTACAGATGAATCCAGTCTGTTATCCAGTAGGAGTTGCTTGTTTTCGAGGAAAGGTCTACATGTGATAAGTACTGACAAACTGTCCTTTATCAACAAGATCCTTCAAAACAGTAAACACAGATACCATTAGGCTCTACACCAATTTTGATACATTTGATTTATGTTTGTAAATAGGTAACTTATTGAATGGCTTCAAGATGTCGTGTTTTTATCTTGCTGGTGGTTTTATCAGTTGTTTCAGACACAAATTGCTTAATATTCTATGGAGATAAGACATTTCTGGTCCATCAGCATTGATACCAGTTGCCTAAAATAGAATTTTTAATTATTTCTGGTAACTCTCATCTATAATAAAGAGGGAGGTGGGATGAATACAGCACCTATAAAAGGTATTTAACTTATCTAGAGTTAAGCGACTTGATAACTAGTTGTTGGGGTTATTGTCATTGTGAGGTGGGATTGTTGTGATTATTTTGAGATAGGGGCTTTTTTTTAAGAAGAAGCATAATACAATACAAAGTCAACAGGTCTGTTTTGCAGGATGTCATAATTTTCTCTAATGAATACTGAGGAGCAGAAGTTGTGTTTTGGCCCATGTTACAGTTAGTGCTAGAATTTGAGGATTATGGAAATGGATCCAGGATTATAATACAGTCCATTTGTTTATGCAATTAAGTATTGAAGCCTGCTATCTTTAGTGTCTTAAGGTTAGATATTTATGGATTTAAGATTAGTGCTAAGGTGGTTTTATTAGTTATACTTCTCCTGCAAGTCTAAGCTTCTGTATTTCGTAGAACAGCAAGTCTGTATAAAAACAAATTTGTATTTTCGCTAAAGGTCTTCTTTTATTTAGAAGACAATACATTCTATAACTTCTATAAATCGGCTATATCAGAGCTTCTTTGTATTGAGGGTATAACCCCATTTTAAGTGGTGGTTTTATTTGTTGGAAGGTTTATTCAGGTCATGTGTAAGTTATCAGCCAAAAGTGATAACTGAGGACTACTAGTCGAAAGAGGATAACAGTCAAAGAGGGGAAGGCTTTATGCAGATAATAAGCAGGAAATTATGCAAGAAGTGGATTATTTAGATGTAGTAGGGAAGTGGTTAGATATGTACAAGCCATGTGATATGGGGAGGAGAATGGCAGTAAGGCTCCAAGTGGAGTGCTGCTATTCCCATGCCCATTCTGAAAAAAATCAGTGAGGTGAACAAACACTCCTTAAAGTGGCAGTATATTGCATTTAGTTCCACTATATAAAGGACAGTGGAAAAGGTTTTTGACTAAAGTAACTGAAAGAGAGGGGGCAGAGTATTAAATAAAATGTGAAGAATGAAATGGCTAGGCAAGGAACGCTAGCACTAGTTGTACCCTTCTACAGCAGTACAGATTATTACAGAACAGGATACCATAGGGTGGGAGGCAGTAACTCGGTATTAAGGAATTTTAAAGCTACAATACTAACAGTGCTGTACACATCAAGCATCCTAGCTAATAAACATGCTCACTCGAGTTCTTCATCCGCTCTTAAGCACTTCAACACAGAATGTATGGGTGATGCTCCCTTCAAGAATAATGCAAAGGGAATCTGAGCTTGAATTGTCTAATCGTATAAAACACTCCCAGTAACTGTTTCACAGATGTTTTTAAAAATTTTCCCAGTTACTCAACTCCTTATTCATGATTCGATGCAAGAAATGGATGGAATTAACAAGTAGTTTATTCTTCCTTAAGAGCTATACCACAAGGAGAAACTACCTTCAACGTCAGTTACCAACAGAACAAAAAAGATGTACCCTTATGACTTCATATCCTAATACTGGATGACTTCAGTACCCCAACATACAGACAGGATACACAATCTGTAATCAACATCATACCACAGCTAAGTTTCCAAATTTCATTTTGGAATTCAGTAGTCTCATCATAACTCTAAGATTACTATAGAAGCCAGCAGTATACTATTTAATTTTTTCATTTAACATTTGTTTACCAGGAAAGTCTGACTTGAAAACAAACCAATTTTCAATGGAGGCCCAAGGAGAAACGCTCCAGACGCATGCACATAATGTATTTTTCTCATATGGAGCCAACCCGGGGAAGCATGAGAATCTTACTTTGCATTTAACTGGGAAGTTTGACTGGACACAAGTTCTCTTTTCATTGCAGGACGAGAGAAGCTCCAGCCAATTAAAAGGATTCCCAAAAAAAGTGAACATTTACTCTGTATGCAAACTCTCA